>NW_020185324.1:3743439-3773400 GCF_003031525.2 Neophocaena asiaeorientalis asiaeorientalis
GGAGGGAGGAGAGAGAGGAGAGAGAGGAGAGAGAGGAGAGAGAGAGAGAAAGGAGGGAAAGGAGACGGTGGCGGGGAGGGAGGGGGGAGAGAAAGAGAAAGAGAGATTGATGGATGGATTGATTGACTGATGTTAAGGAACTAGTTCACACAATCATAGGGGGTAGGAAATCCTAAACCTGTAGGACAGGCCAGCAGGCTGGAGACTCAGGGATAAATTTGATGTTGCAGTCTCCAGTCCAAAGGCTGTGTGAAGGCAGAATTCACTCTTTCTTTGGAAGACCTCAGTCTTTCCTCATAAGGCCTTCAGCTGATTGGATGAGGCCTACCCACACTACAGAGGATAATCTGTTTTACTTAATGCCAACTGATTTTTAAAAATTTTTTTTAAATTTTTCTTTATTTATTTGACTGCACCAGGTCTTAGTTGCAGCGTGCAGGATCTTAGTTGCGGCATGCAAACTCTTAGTTGCGGCACACTGGATCTAGTTCCCTGACCAGGGATTGAACCCGGGCCCCCCAACGTTGGGAGCGTGGAGTCTTAACCACTGGATCACCAGGGAAGTCCCGCCAACTGATTTTAAATGTTAATCACATCGAAAAAATAATTTTCAGCAACCTCTAGACTAGTATTTGGCCAAATAACTGCTGATAGTCTAACCAAGTTGACACACAGAATTAAGCACCACAGGTACCAAGGGTACTCCATCACGTAACATTTCCAACTAGTCATTTTAGATGACTAGTTACGCTTATGCCTCCCAAGATGGGTGGGCTGGCGGGGTGGGGAATCCATCCCAAACGTTAGTAAAACCATTTGATAGAGACATAAAAAGAGAGAGAGAAGGAGGTTTTCTGGCAAGGGTTCCATGCAGGGGACAAGCACAGTCTCTGGACTTGCTCTCCGAACCCCAGGTTCTCCCACCGACCGAGACCAGCTCGAAACACACAATGATCTGTGTGTCCCCACTCTCTTTGGCTCACTTTGATCCTTTCATACGATGTTCACAGAAAATCTGTGATTCACAATTTTCTGAGGTTATATTTGGAGTGCTATTGGTGGCTCTATATAAGGGATGAATCATCAGCTACAACCGGTCTGGGGATGGTAATATTTGCCACAATATGTGAAACCTGTACTATATGCCATTTGTAGGATCTTGTCCATTGGCCGAAAGACCTCAGAACACCCTAAGGGTTAGCCTTGGGTTTTTAGCTATGTCTACCACATTAGACTGACTGCAAACAGAAGCTAACTTATTAGGACAGAAATCAGTGATAGGAAGAAACAAAACCAGACTTGTGTCATGTAACTGTATGAACAGATTCTACTCTTAGAGTTGCCACTTGGCTCAGTAACTCAGGACAAGGCAATTCTCTCTAAAAGTAGTTTTTTCCCTGTAGAACAAGGATATAGCTTGTGTTTTCTCCCTATGGGGTTTGCATAAACTTGGAAGAAGCCACATAGAAATTAAAACAATTTTGATCCATGAAAATCAAACACTTCAGAAAACTTTACCCAGTGGCAGTCTTTCCAAAATAAATTTATGGGTCATTCGTCATCTCAGATACTGAGTAGCCATGACATGCTTACTGAAATTAGAGAGCCACTCTGAAAAGTTCCTTCTCATTTCAAGACAATATTTACTAAAATTATTCAGGTCCCATCCGTTCCAATTTGGAATTGGAAACATGAAACATGGAAATTCACACATTCTTACAGATTAACAAACCAATGGCCACTATACTTAATTCTTCTTTATTATACATCATATGACAAAGGTTTCCATCATATCTATTTTGCATCTCAGAATATATGAATGGGCTGCTATAGGTTTTATAAGCTATATACAGCTTTAATATTGTGGAACTCTGAAATCAGATTTTGGTAACAAGTGGATTAAAATTACTATCTTAAAAAACTGTCAGTTGTGCACACGGGTGATACAATGCTATGATGCATGTTATTCCCTTTAAAAAAACTTCATTCAAAATCTAGTATTGTTCAACTAAGCATGCCAAGTCCTGTAAGTCAAACAAAATCACCAAATTTTCTCAACAAATAGTTGACTAGAAAAACCTTAAGGGATATGGTAGCTCTTTTTGCCTATGGTATGATGCTCAACATTCTTATAACATGACCATTCTCATAACACGTTGGGAATTCAGACAAACAGAAGATTAGCACGTCAATAAAGATTATTACAAGAGTATTTGCAGAAGAAAAAACTACTCGTGTCTCCAAAGCACATTCTCACAGTTTAAAAATAGACAAAGGCATTTTCATTAGCAACTGAACCCTCTCAGCAATTGCAGGAAAAGGAAACAATAACTTTACTGCAAGCCTTTTTTTAAAAAAAACAGGGTGATACAAAAAATAAAAAAGGTTCACACAACAGTGAAAGCTTGAAATTCCAGTGTATTGGGCTTCACTGTCAGTGTTTATTATCTGATCACTCATTTATTATTTTTTGCTGCAAATTACATTAACCACCTTTATCATTCTCCAGGAAGCCATATAACATTGTGTTCATAGTAAGTCACAATTAATTTTACCTTGAGGATTCTTTCTAGAATTTTCTAACAGTGCTAAAATTACTGAATATACCCAGCATATCACAAATCAAAAATGGGAATTGTTAGGTGACCAGACAAATGTTAAGTTTCATGACAGATCTACCTATCATATGCAAGTTACACGGTACAATCCAAGTGAATAGAGGATTCTAGAGGAGCAATGATTCAGTCACAGAATTCTTGGGTAATCTTGGAATCATCCCTCTACCTTCAACAATTAAAATGCTAGGGGTAGGCTTCCCTGGTGGCGCAGTGGTTGAGAGTCCACCTGCCGATGCAGGGGACACGGGTTCGTGCCCTGGTCCAGGAAGATCCCACATGCCGGCGGAGCGGCTGGGCCCGTGAGCCATGGCCACTGACCCTGCGCGTCCGGAGCCTGTGCTCCACAACGGGAGAGGCCACAACAGGGATAGGCCTGCGTACCACAAAAAAGAAAAAAAAAATTGCTAGGGGTGTCAGCAACTCTGCATGCATTTACAATTGTTATTTGATGAAACACTTATATGAGTTATACAAATCAAACTCCTAATTGGGGGAGCCACAGAAATCCAAATTAGTAGAATCCTGTCCATATTAGATTGGATCATGAAGAGGAACTCAGTGAGCATGTACATATACGAAATCAGAGAAATGAAACAAAATAAATCATACATAAGTCAAAACAGGTACTTGAGTGAGTGCCATGAAAAGTGCCTTCTGAATTCTCCTGAAAAGATCCTAGAAGCCATCTAGCAACTGTGAAAAACTTACCCTGCTACATCAAAGTAACTACTACTGGGCTTCCCTGGTGGCACAGTGGTTGAGAGTCCGCCTGCCGATGCAGGGGGTACGGGTTCGTGCCCCGGTCTGGGAGTATCCTGCATGCCGCGGAGCAGCTGGGCCCGTGAGCCGTGGCCGCTGGGCCTGCGCATCTGGAGTCTGTGCTCTGTGACGGGAGAGGCCACAGCAGTGAGAGGCCCGCGTACCAAAAAAACAAACAAACAAAAAAAACAAAAACAAAAGAAAAAAATAACTACTACTCTCTCTCTAAGGATAAGTAAATGTCCTGGGCCTATGAAATTATTCTGAAACACAAAAAAAGCATGGTAAATAATGCTCTCTCAAATAAAAGTCACCTTAATAAAACAAACTTACTGCAAGAAGGAAGTTTTAGTTCAAGCTCTCAATAAGGTAAAAGAAGAAACTGCCTTTTTAAAATAAAGCAGACTATCACCAGCAAGGTACAGGTTAAGATAAGGAAAGCCTATATTAGAATTACAAATATAGTACCCAACTTAAAAACTGTAAGAACTGTTTAAACTGTAAACCTGTAAGAACTGTTAAAACTGTAAGAAGTGTTTTAACCTTAGATTAGTATAAAATTGATTTTGCTTTACGGTCAGAGGTAAGGATCTAATTCATTATCACAAATTTGCTAAATAATGTTTCTTCCCACTGATAAGTACTGAATTCTCCTAAACACTAAATTCTATTTCTGGGATATCTACAATACTACACATCTACTATCCAATCTTGTACCCGTACAATACAATTTTAATTTGGGGAGTTTTACAACACAGGTTCATATCTGATACGGGAGAGTCTCCCCTAAATATTTTTCTTTTTGAAACATTTTTTAAACTCTTATTATTCATTCTTCCATAAAACTTTTTGAATAATTTTGTTAAGTTGAATTGAACTTCCAGCAAGTTCAGTTGAGATTTTATTAAAATTGGACTGAATGTATTTATTAATTCTAAAAAAATTGCATATCTAATTGGAAAAAGAATCCAGAGGAAAAACCTAAGAACACTAACGATGATTATCTTCAAGTGATGGAATTATGAAATCCTTCTAAATTTCTTCCTCATACCTTTTTGTGTTTTTCAAACTTTCTACAATAGACAATTATCACTGTTATAACTAAGGATTGCTTATGTATGACAGTAGAGTAAATCACACACTTGACGCTGCATATAACTGAATCATAGAAATATATGACTTACTTCTAAGATGCTCCTGGAACCCAGGTGAAAATGACAGGCTTCGTTATAACTAATGATTGGTCAAATTGTAGGGACACAGGAAATATTATATTAATTTCCTTATACTCCATAAGAGTCAAATGTTATTATATTTTATCTTTCATAAATACAGATTTAAGAATACATTTTAAAATCTCAAGGATAATGTTTGGAAAAAATCAGGAAGAATAATTTTCCAAATATTTTAAGATGAAATACCATTAATCAACTCTGCCATTTGTTGACTAGATACCATGTACCATTTAACCCTCAGATAACAGGAGTTACTATCCTCACATTACGTCTATGGGGAAAACAACAGCAAAGAACAAAAATTAGCAGATTTGGGATGTCAATCTGTGCCTGTCTGATTCCACAGTGTATCTTTTTAGCCTCCATGTATACTCCCTCGCACAGTAACGGCCCACAGTGCCCCACGGTAATACCCTCGGGATATAAAATTACATACTCAGGTCCATTTCTGGGATACCAGTTCTCTCCCACTGATCAGTCTGTTGATTATAGTTTGGATAATTCTGATACCAGCATTAATAATAAGGAATTTTTCTAACGTGGAACACAGTATGTTCCTTCATTTATCCAATTTTTTCATGGCTCCCAGTCAAGTTTTAAAGTCTCTTAATGTAGATTGCTAGACAATTTTTTAAGGTCATTCCTAGGGATTTTATATTTAGACCAATTGTCTAAACAGAATTTATTCCATTATAGGCTCTATTATGTTTTAGCTCATCTGTGGTCATGTGAACTATTTCTGTATGTTTGTTTTGAATCTGGTCACAACTCTCAATAATTCTAATTTTTCAATTGAGTCTCTTTAATTTTTTTAGATAGACAATTAAATGATCTATAGATTTTCTTTCCTTTTTTTCTTATTTTTACACTTGTCATTGAATTGGTTAGAATTTTCCAGAATGATAACAGGTGTCCTTGTCCTGCTCCTGACTCTAAACAGAAATCCAGAACTAATTTTCACTCAGTCTATTGGTATGACCTTACAGCTGGTAAAGAGCTGCTGTCCTGACACCCCCCAGGAAACCCCCAGTTTCCCACCCAGAAAGGTTAATGCTCTGCACAGCAGAAGTCTTCAAAGGACTCATCCAGTTCAAAGGCTCCTGGCCATCCTCTCTGGTGGTACCTGCAATGTGCTTACCAGCCATTAAAGTTTCTTCTATATCAACATTATAAAATAGGCTGTTGAGTGAAGATCTGTACCCTTAAAGATATGAAGAATCCTTCTCTTCCTGAGTTTAGAAGCAGAAAATTATGTTGGATATCGAATATTTACAATACCATAGATTTACTTAGAATGACATTTAGAGAGGATTTTTTTTAGCACAGGAAACTGCTATGTTGTGATCAATGAACACCAGAGCACCAATTTTACATATGCTGTAAAAACAAGTATGTAAAAAAAAATACTTAGAACAAAGAGACTTAGAGTATTAGTGATGATTGTCTTATGAGATAGTTTTCTTCTGCCTTCCACCCTTTTATAGTTTCCTTTTTGCTTTACATAATGAGTTTGCAGTACTTCTACACTGAGGGGAAAAAAAAAACCTTTATGTCGAAAAATGAATATAATTCAGCGCCCTCAAAAACTTTGAAGCAATTTGCACATACCTTAGATTAAGTTAAAATAACGACCAAGCAACATGTAAAAAAAGGGCAAGAAATTAGCATAAAGTGAAGTACAGATGTGCAGCAGGAGGGAGGTACTGGGCAGAGTACATAGTGGAAATGATTCATTTATGATTTACAGGCTTACCTATTTCTGATAAGAATTTCAGGTTGTTTACAAGATTTGATGAGGGCAAAAGAGGGAAACTTGTGACAAACCTCCTTGGAGAGTACAGGTGAACTCGGCAAGCATCAGCCACAATAATTTAACGATGTGCTATTCTACTGCGTCCTTGTGAATACCAGCAACTCTGAGAACTGTAGAGATCTGAGTCAAGGCAATGTTAAACACTGACGGTATTCTGAAAGGATGAATTGTGCTGGGCCATTGAAACAAACCAGCATTGATACTTGACATCACTTGAACCCACCTATCTGCTTTACTCCCTTGTCAGAAAGGCTGGAAAACATCTAATGAATCCTTTTCTCTCACTGTTGATTTGTAAGCACTCATGGAAAGAAATAAAGACTTCAGGCTTCCGATCTGCTTTCAGGTATAACAAAGGAAAGGAACTAGATGGAGCATTCTGTTCCACAGAATCTCAAAACATAACTGAGAGACACCAGTGGCCGTGCATTTCATAGTTAAAGGGCTGTGAGCCAGGCTGCACTTTGTCACTCCATGATGCTGGATGCATTAGCAATAAACCATGAAAATGCCAGCCCCAAACCAAAAGCTCTCACAAAATAATAGTCACGCTTCACCTGGTGTCCATGACAGTTCATCAGACCTGAGTGTGAATTAATCTGATAAAAGTGATGTGCTCTTGTTGCAATTTAAATTAGTACAAAAATCTGGGATACTAGACGACAAAAATGTACATGTAACTGAAGAATATATTGCTATATGCCTTTATAATTTCTACAAACCACCACTAAGTGGAAGCTAGCTAACGAAGTTTGCTAAGCAATGGAAACAGGCTTAGGAGACTTTGGGTAAGTTATTTCACCTTTCTAAGTCTCAATTTCCTCAGCTATAATTATGAGATAATAATGATGATGACAGTGATGATAATTATAATAATAATTAATAATAATAATACCTTCCTCATGGGGTTGCTGTAGACTTAAATAAAATACCAACACGTGGATTTGTAATTGCTGTATAAAGACGTGCTAGGCTTTACTCTTCTTTTTGGGCATTTCATTTCTCTTTTCCTGTGAAGATCATTCTGAACAAATTACTACTATGCCAGCCAATATATTTCAAAACAAGTGGAGAGTGAGCCTAAACCCAACCATCCTGCAAAACCATTTAAAATTACTGACAGATAGCCAAGGGACCTACCCAGGCAAACGGAAGGGACGGTAGCAGAACCCAGAGGTGCTGCTCCTTAACAAGCCGCTTGAACCTTCAGCAGGGATAATATGCTTAAAATGAACGGAGGTCAAGTAAGCAACATGATTTTTTAAATGCTAATAGGGAAACAGGAAGCAAATGTATGAAAGTGTAAGAATAGACAGGCTGCACAATGCTTCCAAATCCTTGCACTGGAAGCAAGGCCATATAGAGAGTATTGCTTAATCAAAGCGTTCTTAGAAAAGTCATTTTATACCCCATAGACCTGTATTAACTAACTAAAGACACTTACCACATGAACTGAGAGAACTCTTTTCTGACCATGCCACTGTAAAAATTTTACTCCATAAAAACCAACACATCTACCTAGTGGAAGGCTGGCCCACTAACTGTCCCAGTTAAAGACCTAAATTAGAACATTGGAGAAATTGGTGAATTAGGGCTCCTGTTCTTTGTTTGTCAAGATGTTCTGCCTAAATGAAAACCACTAGCAACTGTGAGTGCAGGAAACTGCGAATTTCCATAAATAACCACGTTTTCATTTCACACCTCTTGTAACTTTCAAATCCAAAACTTAGACTCTCCTAGGTCTTCCGTGTGGTTCATCTGCTACTAGCTGTGAATCAATCCATACTTGGGCTACCAAATCATTCCCTTTCATAACAGTGCAGTAAACTGATTAATATATTAGAAAATTCACAGAATGTTAAAGCTGAAAGGTCCTTAGAAATTCTAGCCTGAACCTCTTATTATCCAGATGAGAAAAAAATAGTGGCAGAGAGAGGCCCAGGCATTTGACCAAAGCTGCACAGTAGATTAATTTTTAAATGAATGGCTAACACAGGAAAGAGCACTTCAATACTAGTGGTTTTTCAAATAATTTTTAAAGGAAAACTTTTTTCATTATTTTGTAATGAAATCTTACACGGACCTCCAATATATATAATAGAGGTGCTGACTAAAGGCCAGGGGAGGGACTGGCTGACCCAGCCCTTCCTTACACCTCCTCCACTCCGTCCCTAACTCTGGCCTACACCATACATCTGCAAAACCCTGGGACTTAATGGATTGGAGTCTGTACCTTTGCATATATCATCATGGGACTCCTGTTTCTGCCGAAATACTATTTCTGCCTTCACTACCGGGCTATATATCCTCTGTGATCACTGGGTGCTCCCCTGGGGCCAGAGGCACCCAGACGCATGAGCCCTGTTCCTCTTCCTTTTCTCCTGCCACTGAATGTACTCAATTATTTCTCCTGGTGTCTTCTCTCCTTTTAGGCCATAGCCATGGACAACTCTATTAACTTCTCTGCATGTCTAAGCAAACCTATTTTATTTTAAAATGTATCAAAGCAAAGAAAAACAGATTTTCTGGTTCAGAATGTCACTACTGTTTTATAGTTGGCCCCTTCTTAACTTGGCAGTCTGTTGGAAAGATAAAAATAAAAATTGGAAATGTTTCTTCCTGGGGTTTTCATCATTCTGTTAGTGAGCTGGGTGGACTCATTCTCCAGGGACTTGAGAAGCCCTGGCCTCTCCAATAGGCATATTCAAGCCAACACGGATCATTAAGCTTTGGGAAAGTCGTGGGATTGCAAAACCAGTTCAAGGCACTCCAACAGAAAGCAAGAGACAGGAAAAGACTATTCCCGCTTTCTCACTGCTTTTATTTTCACAAGTGCTACAAGCTCAAAGCAAACCTTCCCCTCCACCACCCCTGCCGCCCAAAAATAGACACAGGATATAATGCTACTCCCTTTATTTTCCCTCTTCGCTCAGTGTTTCTCAACCAGGACACCATTAACATTTGTGAAATGACAACTTTGCTGTGTGGAACTGTCCTGTACTTTAAAGGGCATTTAGCATTATTGCCTTCACTCACTAAAGGCCAAATATGCCACTCCTTAATCACTGTGACAACCAAAAATGCCTCCATATATTCTAAACACCTCCTAGGAGCACAGAACCACCTCTGAGAACCAACCCCTGGTTAGAGTCTCCTCCATTTTTCCCTTCCTGCTCTTCCCCAGGTTAGGGCAGGTGCCCCTTCTCACGCCCCCGTAACACCTTTTCAGGTCTGCAGTACTGTCCATTAGAGTGTATTATCGCATTATCCATTTCTGCATCTGTCCCCACGGCTCTCTGACCCTATCTATGAATATCTTGATGGCAGGGATCATACCTGAACCTTTGTATCTATTAAATGCTCAATAAATGTGCACTGAAAAAAATGGGTGAAACAAGCAAATGACATATGCAGGGAATGTGGTCTATGCTGAGGGAAAAATGGGAATATGTTTTAAAACATGCAAAATTTTTGGAGCTTCTATCTTCTCAACCTCCTGAAACAACTCCAAAATGTGTAATTTTGGAGAAACTATGCAGAGACAGATGTTTTTACTCTTTGGAGGAACGTGTGTGACTAGCTACTGCCTGCTTTTGAACCTCTTTGCTACCATTATTAATAGGTAAAAAAACCTGATTCCACCACCAATCACAAATCCGTTCAAACTAATTAAATTATCCTTGCAATATTTGCATAGTCAAAATGGTTGCTAAATGGGGAATAAAAATCCATGTTTTACCTTAAGGGAATTTCAGATGCCAGCATCAGAAATAAGGGGTAGATCAGCGAAGCAAAAGGCCTCGCCAGGATGTGTGAATTATAAGCGACACACCTAAAATACAAGGACACAGGAAAGCATCCATGAGTCCCTTATTGTATGAGGTTTCATATGCCTCAATTTATTGAACCTTCACTACTTAATCCCTTAGGAAGTGATACTATTACAATCCCCATTTTACAGACCAGGAAGGTTCCCAGGCATTAAGTAATCTCCCCAGAGCACAAAACTCACAGGTAGCTAAGCCAGGATTCAAGCTCATCCAAGCTTAAATTCATTCACCTCCAAGCTCTGAATCACCATGTTCAACCATCTCCCACGCACATAGGGTTAGACTCTTCTGACAAAATTAAAGGCACTCAAATATAAACTAATAAATTGTGTTGCTGCTTCAAAGTCACACATTACACTGAGTCTTCATGTGTCATTGCTCCCATATCAGGGCTGCTTTCTCAAGAGGAGAAGGTAGAAGAGGAAGGAAAATGATTTTTTGATACCTATCATGTGTCAGGTAATGTGCTTTGTATCAAAATCTTATTTAATCCCTGTAATAAATGTACCTGTGTTGTCAGATAAGGAGATTGAGATTCCAAGGTTAAGTCATCTGCCAAATTCATCTTTCTCTGAGGTCACACACCTAGGGAAGACGCAAACTGGAATTCAATGCAAGTAAGGTTGACTCTTCCATACTACCACCTATATAATTTTTTAAAACAAAGAAAATATTGGAAGAGACTGGGCTTCCTAAAGTGTATAGAAATACTGGCTCAGGTAGTATACACACGATATCGAAACATCGAGTAAAATTGCCGTTTCTGTTAGGATGATCACTTAGGCTGCTGGTGGAAACCAAATGATAGAAGCTTTCCCAAAGAAAGAGAGACTTCCACTAAATTTTTCACAGAGGTAAGAAAAAAAATCTAGCAAGAGGTTTGTTCACTGATATTCTTTATCTTCAAACAAATTCTGGCCCATCAGCCCATGCTCAAGAACAACTTCCTGATTGATAATTATATTAAATTAGGCAGATAGAGCTGTAGTTCTCATCTGACTCTATTTTGTGCTTTATAGAAGTCTTTTCTAGTCAGTTAAGATTAGTTACAATATGTTTTGTATCAGTAATTATAAAACGGCCATGGTATTTAGTACATTTCATTATATATTCAAGCATCAGATTCTCAGGTTATTAAATTAGACATGCTACCACTGGGGAATCTGACAATTTTTCCTAATTAGCCAAGACAAAGGGAGACAAAGGGAACACTGTTTCATGGTCCAAATGTATTCAGAAGCTAATATCTTCTAAGAGACACTAAACTTGGTCACACACACACACACACACGTCAACTTTTGCCAAACAGCACAAAGCTGGCATTCCATAAAAAAATTAAAAAATGAAATCCCTCTTTTCCCTCTATTTGTGCTTTTGATGCTATTTTAACACAACTGCAATCAAAATGATCATTGAAGGAAATATTACAAGTTATATGTGGACACCAATGAAAATCAATAAGGCCTCTTAAATAACAGTTCCAATGAAACCAATTATGCAGAATTCTTACCTTCACAACTCAATGATGCTTGAAATGAAATCCTTTTATACCCTTTATGCAAGTATATCGTAGTAGTAGTTACTGACTTGAACAAGTGGATTTTTATCAGCAAAATTTCTGCTATTGCACGTCTACCTTGATTTACAGGGTCAAGAGGTACTGGATCAATGTATTTAGGTGCATAAAGCATGCTGTCTCCTAGCTTGTAGAAAAATGATAACTACAGGGTCCTTCCTGCTCTTAAATAGGGGTAAGAAATGGAAAAAAAAAATCCTTTACACACAGGTTTTTTAACTGTATCAAAGTTTAAAGGAAAATTAGTGAAACAATCCTTTCATTTCCCTTCTCTCTGTACTTTCCAATATAACACATCTTTCCCAGGCCTACTACCAAAATACATATGGACAAGACTAGATACAAGGAATTATTTGCACTGTCATAAAAATCATATGTATATGTCTACAATGATATAGATATATATACTATACGCGTTTTTAAAATATATACCAATAAGGACAGATATAAAATATATTTAGAAGGATAAAATATACATATCATTAGTATATATTTTATACACATGTACAAACATCTATATTGTCGTAAGTATATATTTTATATATATGTGTATATATATCATCATAGGTATATATTTCATATATTTTTCCCATGACTTAGTGCAAATACTTCCTTGATTATAATATTGTCCAGATTTATTTTGGTAATATGCCTGGGAAAGATATGACGATGGCTGGCAATTATCACAGTGCTATATGCTAGGCACTATTCTAAATGCTTTTCACACTAACTCATTTCATCCTAAGGTAGGTACTAATATGATCCTAATGTTCCAGGTGAGCAAACTGAAGCACAGAGACTTTCCCAAGTCACACAGGACCTAAGTGCTAGAGTTAGTATATAAACCCAGGCAGACTGGTCCCAGGATCTGCACACTAAAGACAAAAGCTACTTAGCCTACCTCAGAGGACACAGCATGTGCAGATGCCTGGAGTTCTCCAACATCTTCTTCAACATCCTCACCTTTGCTCCTCACTACTGGCCACGGTGGCCTCTTTTAGAGCATTCTGTTCCCTGTGCCAGCCACAGGATCTTTGCACATACTGCTCAGACTTGCTGGATCTCTCCCCCCTCTCCTCCTTGTTAATCTCAGCTTGTGCCACTTTCCCAGAAGCAGACTTTCCATGACCTCCCTGACTACCTACTGCCCCACTAGAGGTTTTCCTAGCACCATGTATTTTTTCTTTGGAGAACAAGATTACACTTGTCTACATAATCATGTGATTGACATCAGTCTCTCCCACTGAGTTCAAAGATGGCAGGAATTGGGTCTGCTTTTGTTCATCTTCAGTATTTCTGCCAGTACCCAGTACTGTGTACTAAATGGATATATGGAGGAATAAATAGACTGCTTGCTATTGTAGTCTCTAAGCAGGTAAGTCTTTCAGATGGGTTTTTCTGAATCTGAAGAATGAAAACTGTTCATGTATAAAAGAGGGCCAAAAGGAGGGTGGATGTGTCAGAGAATGAAGTGGGGGGGGGGGCAACGGGCATGGACCTCATTCATCCACTTAGCCGGCAATCACTAAGCACCTCCCTGTTGAGTATCAGGTAATGTGGATGGCATGATGAGGACAGTTTTGGAAGGAAACCGTTCTGATATGGGTAATTAAATGCAATACGATTTAAGGGCAATATACAAAGGGAAGACAATGGAGGAACAAATCAACTGAGCATGGGCTACAGTTAGGAATGGTTTCAATGGCAAAGAGACATCTAGCTAAGCCTAGGAGGAGACAAATGAGTTTTTCAGGTTGATGGAAAAGAATTAGGTAAGTATTATGTTCAAAGTTACGGACATAGGAGAGAACACAAAAGGGTTTGGAAATGCAGGAGTGCCCAGGAAAGCTGGGGACTGGGGGACAGGAGGCGGCTAAACAGTGGTCAGATCCTGGAGGAAACTGTATGCCATGCACAACAGTTGTTTTTCCAGTGTTCAGTGAGGAAACAATAATTATAAATGTTGGATAAATACGATATAAAATGCCATGGATTGTTTTCCCATGCCTAAGATGTTTCTTCTCTTAACTTCACGAACTCTTGCCTTTTCCACCCTAGACATGTTTGGCAAGGCTCTCTGCGCTCTCTGCATGTGGCCCCTCACAGCTTCTTCTCTCTTCTGGCTTCAGGAATCACCTCCATGGAGGTGATTCTCCAGACACTATCGCTAACCCTGTACCCTTTCTGAGTTTTACCTCACACCACTTATTTCCATCTGGGCATTTCCTCTTTGTTTTAGCCTTCCCTTGTCCCGACTTTCCAGTAGCTCGCTCTCATGACTTCACAGCGTCTATTAATATAACTTTATTCAGGATGGAAGCCTCACACTCACATCTCCCTCTCTTGTTGGACAGGTGAAGACGTTATGTTTGTGAATGTTGGAAAAATCGTACTAGTAGCAATGTAGAAATTATACGTAAGTGGGAATTGGGGTGGGCACTAGAAAGGCTGTTGCAGCCTTCCATCTAGTTCCCTTCGCCCTATGGAGCATTGCAAACGTGCACTGCGGGGAAGGCTTTGAGGTCTTAGATGTAGGCAAGGCCACCACACACAGGTGCGTAGGTTGTACGCTGCACACAGGGGTTTAACAAGGGCTGAAATCCAGGCCACACTCTTGTTAACCATATCTTTTGTATCTGTGCAGAGGGAGGTACCTTCTTCTAACTCAACAGTGGCCCTGAACATAGAAGTCTAGCACACAAACAAAGCAGAAGATAACTCTGGAATCACACAACAGACATGCAAGAGGAAAAAGAAGAACGACCACTCTGCCTAGTGACAAACACACTGAAGTCCTGGTGTCATCTATACCTTTGGCAACTGGAGCAGAGGTCCCCAGGCTGATTGCCTGCTGCACATCCACACTGTAAAGTGAAGCCTGCTCTCTTACAAGAGCCTACTGCCAGGCTTCTCACTGAAGAGCAAAATATGTTGGGGAAATAGACCCTCACTAGTGCATGTTAGTAGAAACTCATGCTGGCTTATAGAATAATCAACACATAATTGCATAGGAAATGCCCATCAGTCCTATACACTAATCAATCTAGTCTTTTTAAAAATACATAAACTAATATAAACAACTAATATAAGTACATACAACTAAGGAAAACCAATGCCACAAAACAATACTCAAGAGAAATAATCAGAACAACTGACACCACAAAAACTAGAAATAATTTAGTAAAAAGAGGATATTTTAGAAGGTTTGATATCCACAGAGAAATTACAAAGGATATTGCATCAAATTTTAGCAATGGTTGAATCTAGTTGGAGGATATTAGGTATTCATTGTACCCACTTTTTAATATTTCTCTGTGTTCAGAAATCTTTTTTGAAAAGTTAACAGGCAAAAGAATATTGGTCTATAAAACAAGGACAAAGACAAGCTGCTATAATTGAGGGATAAAAAATAAGAAAGAATTCTGAAATGGAACGAGGTGATTATTAGAATGAGTAAGTCTAAAGGTCAAAAAAGTGAAAGGCCACTAATTGCCGAGGTAGATGAATTTTTAAAAATTTTTAAAGATTCAGGTTCATTCTTGTGAAATTTCAGAACACCAAGTATAGAGAGAAAAACAAAACTACTACAGGGGGGAAAAGTGGATTACCTATAAAAAACTAGATCAAACTGAGAACAGATTTCTCAAAACAACACTGAATACTAGAAGGCTATGTGGAAATGCATTCAATGTCTGAGGTGAATTGTACAGCCAGCAGTTAGAAATTAACTTGAGGGCAAAATAAAGACAGTCTGGGTTATTCAAGAGTCAGAGAATTCACCTCCCATGCACCTAATATAGCACACAATGTCAGCCAAAAATGCCTTAGAAGTAGAAAGAAATCCCAAAAGAAATTAAAGAAAGCAATGTCTTTGCCATTGGGATATTATTCCTTGGTTAGCAAGGGTGTAGAGATATGAAATTATATTGCTTTCTCTATGTAAGTCCTAAGCAGTACTTGGTACTAAGTATGAATACTACTTAGATAATCATAACGCTACACTATTTTATAGCACTTATAGACAAAGCAAAGGAGACTTAGGGATACGGAACAAGAAATAAGTGGTCAAAACATCAATAATGGGAAAAGATATGTGCTTAACAAAATCAGTAAGGTTAGAGTGAAAATGGTCTAAACTTCTCATCTACCATGACAAGAGCCAACAGTTTGAAAACCAACTGGGTAACAAAGAAGAGAGTATATCATGTGACATCACAAACGATTAAGCATGGCTACATAGCAGGCACTGGACAGGGCGTATGTGAAGGTAAAGTTTTTAAGATCGCAGAACCTTGAACCTAGCCCACTTTTCAAATTCCTATTTAAAAGGGACATATTGTAAAATGAGCTTACATAAGGTGGCAATAAATGTTCCTTTTAAAATATTTTCTCTTTTCATATTTTTCATCCCAGGAAGCCTCAATACAGTGGCAGGTGTATTTTATATAAATGACCAAAATGTAACAATATAAGTATGCCTCACATCTTGATCTCCATCTGTTTCCCTGTTAGAAAATTAAACAGCCTTGCAGCAGATCATCCTTTCACAAATTATCCCTTCAGATGGCCTCTGTGTGTGGCACATTAATCTGAGCCTTCCATCTCCTAAAGTTAGAGCGACCTCCTCAGGCTCCGCTCTCAGGACAACAGTGTTTTTCCAACACAGGCTCTGTCTTTATATTCTGCAAGTTGACTATGAAATTCATTTGACTACAGTGAAATCTGGCTTTCATGAGGGGTTCAGGAGTTAACTGTTACTGAAAAAAAAAAAATCTGTGGGAGTTCGGAAAAGTCTGTCATGGTTAATGATATGATTTATTGCAATTACAGAAAACTACCCTGATTGTTCAAATTGCGGTCTGTGGGCCGCAGCCAGATTAAATGCCAGGCTGCAGCTAGCACAGGGAGGTAATCAAATAATTGCCTTTGCTAAAGAACACTGTTCTTAATTCACACAGCAAACTTTTTAAAGTATCAACTGGTATTATGGGATTGAGAGAAACAAAACACCAAGATTTAAAAAATCAGATTATGCAACGAAAAAGGACCTAGTACTTGCTGACCAAAGCTAATTTGTAAGGCAATTTTTCTTTGAAGATATGTGAAGTTTAGTGTGTTATATAGAGCCAAAGATTTCATATAACCCAAGAGCTGATTGTTAGAAAATGTAATACCTGCCATTCGTGAATGTTTGTTTCCCACAGCAAAATTCATATGTTGATATCCTAACCCCTAATATAATGATATTAGGAGGTGGAGCCTTTGGGAGGTGCTTAGGATGGGATTAGTACCCTTAGAAAAGAGACCCCAGAGAGCTCTGTCTCCCTCTTTTACCATGTGAGGACACATGAGAAGTAAATATGTTTGATTAGATATTAGCCACTCAGAAGACAGTCTGCCTGAACCAACAGATTCGAGAGTGAAGGATTGAGGCAGCATTTTTGAAAGTCAGCTGACACAATTAATTTGTTCCAGTTAAAAAAAAAAAGAATGGGTCACCTATACTGTCTGTGATAGATGTGGATGATCAAGGAGTCCTCAGTGGTTAATTATGAAAATGCTTTTCTAATCCCCCCAAAAAATGGTGCCAAAAGATAAGAATAAGAATAGTTAATATGGATGCTTGCTATCTGCATTATCTTCCAAAAGCTCTAAGAGCAGTTTTTGTATAACATCCCTAGCACATCTAGGCTCACGCATTTCCAAACAACCACTGAAGGGCATTTGTTAATCACAGCTCACAATGAAGGCACCAGACTCATAAAAGGCATTCCTGCATCCTCCCAAGAAGCATGAAATTAAGCTTTGTTCTAAAGTTTAGAGATGGGCTAAGTTTCCATCTTGCCTATGCTGAATCTACAATCTACTGAGAAAACAGAATGGACAAAGAGAGATGCCACAGATAATCTATTAATGGCTCACCAGAGACATTCCATGAATACAAGGAAAACATGAAAATAAACACACATAATTTAGATACATTAACACACAAACCAGGTTGAGTAGATGAGGAGGTGTGAGATGGAGATTGATCTGGATTAAGGTAAACTAACCCAGAAAAAGATATTATTGGGTAGACATTAGAAAACACTTGAAAGAGATAAATATCAGATGTGAAATATACATAGAAACATAGAAGACATAATCTAACTTGAAACACTGGCCATGGGATAGGGCTCAATCATACCAGAGGTGTTGACCTGTGCAAGGGCTTGACTGTCAGACCCACTCAGAGAAACAGGAGCTGAGGTAAGTAGTGACGCTGAGGCCAAAGTGACCCATGAGAACAGTGGCTGCCAGGAACCAAAATCAGAATCAAAGTTTTTCAAAAATAATACGATAATAAATGACAAAACCCAGTAACCAAGAGAAACAAATTACAGAACAGAGGCTAGGAAAGATGAGAAGTGAAGGAAATGCCCAATTAATTTCAACGGTCTGGCTGGCTGTGTACTGTGTTAGAGGACTGGACTTTTCATTCTCCTGGCTAGGCACTTAATTTTGCATCTATTTGGTTTGTTTTTCTATTCTTCCCCCTAAATACAACATTCATTAGAGGAGGAACTCCGACAACACAAAAGAAAGCCCTGGTAGTCTTCAGAAAGTCTCTGGGGTGAAAAATCTGAGGTTGGTAACTTTTCTCAGAAATGTATTCTGTTTAAGAAAAATCTTGGTGATTATTTCTTCATCTTTCTTTAATATAGCAATACTTATTTGTCTCCAAAAGGATTTGTTTCTGTTCTTCTGTACACTGGCTTATTAGTTACAGCTTATTTTTCATTCCTGAAATGCTGTCAGATAATTTACTAATAAATACTGTCAGTTGTTTTTAAAATGCTACCACTAGGGTGTAACCAAGAGTAAATACTAAGATTCTTTATACATAGAAGGAAAAAAAATAGAAAATTTTCCAACTAAAGTAACTTAACATGTCTAGTTTATGCCAATAATGAGGTTAATAGAGTTCTGTGTTCAGTTATGAGGATATATTGATGAAAAAGCCACAATTCCTGAGTTTAGGATATAAAAAGCCACAAAAGACCATCACTCTAACCCTAGTTTTATATTTATGTGTCAAGTTGACTGGATCATGGGGTGCCCAGATATTTGGCTAAACTTTATTTCTGGGTATGTCTGGATGAAATCATCATTTGAATTGGTAAAATCAGTAAAGCACTTTGTCCTCCCCAATGTGGGTGGGCATCATCCAATCCACTGAAGCCATGAATAAAACAAAAAGGCAGAGGAAGCAAGAATTCAACCCTTCCTGCCTGACTACTTGAGCTGGTACACTGATGCTCTCCTGTCCTCAGCACTCCTGGTTTTCAGGCCTTCAGACTTGGGCTGAATTACACCACTGGCTTTCCTGGTCTCCAGCTAGCAGACAGCATATCGTAGCCTCCATAACTGCATGAGCCAATTCCTTACAATCAATTCTTCATTCATATATATATATATATGTATATACATAAGATATATATAAATATTTCCATATCCTACTGGTACCATTTCTCTGAAGAACCGAGACTAACCTTGAGGTTACAAGGCAAACTGAATTCAAAACCCCCTGAGGAGAGATGGGAGATGCAAATTGGCAAACTTAAAAACATTAAGTGAAAGATTAGTACATTTTTAAAGACTGAAGTAGACTAGCACAACAGTTTAGAATCCCTGGAAGCCCCAGACACAAGTGGAGCCCTTACCCACTCACCAACTCTTTTCTATGGGCCTCCACAGTGCTTATGAGAAAGACTGAATGCAAAGCGGGAAACCTGAGAGCACCTGATGTCACAGGGTGCAGAGTCTGACAAGGTATGAGAGTAGAGCGGGAGCATCTAGAGGAGTTAAATGTCTATTACGTCTCTGGAAATCATACAACTGTTTTCCTTTCTAGCTCTATTAAAATAACAAATTAATGAATTTTCTAATATTCTTACAATGAAATTTTATTGAATATTTTTAAAATATTCTGTTGGAGTCTGTTTACTTTTATTGAAGACTCTTTTCATCA
The DNA here is from genome assembly GCF_003031525.2 of Neophocaena asiaeorientalis asiaeorientalis. Taxonomy (NCBI): domain Eukaryota; kingdom Metazoa; phylum Chordata; class Mammalia; order Artiodactyla; family Phocoenidae; genus Neophocaena; species Neophocaena asiaeorientalis. Next base: position 3,763,282 of record NW_020185324.1, read on the forward strand.
ACAGTCATAACTGAGATTGGTTATAAATTTTTATAACCAGTAAATTTTTATGTAGTCTTTATCAGTTTGTGCATCAATGATAAATATGTCTCTTAAAACAAATCTGAAAGATGTCCTTTACTCTACTTCGGAATATTTTAAGTATTCTTTATGCTACTGACCTTTAAAAAGTTTGGTAGACTTCCCCTGTGACACCATTTGGACCTGGTGCTTTAATGGGGTAGCCCTTTAAATATTTCCTCTATTTTCTTCTATGATAATTGTTCTGTTCAGAGCTTCGACTTCTAAAAGGGTCAATTTTGTAAGCTGCATTTTTAAAATTATTTGTGGTATTTACTTTCTCAGTTTTTTAAATTTAGTACAAAGTAGTCTCATGAGTTTTATAATTTCCTCTCTTTTAATATCTATTTCTCCTTGTCAATTCTAGTTTTGTGTATTTGTGCCTTCTCCTTTTTCCTAGATTAGGTTAGCTAATGGTTTCTCTCTTTCATTGATTGTTCTTGAAGAACAAGATTTTGAAAGTTTTTTCACGTTTTCAACTTTCTAACTCATTAATTACTGCTTTTAATTTTAATTTCTTCTGTTTTTGTTTGTTTGAATGTTATTTTTATAACTTTTGGGTTGGGTATTTATTTCTTTTCATTTTTATTGATATGATAATTTAATGCCATAAATTCCCTCTGACAACTGTTTTAGCTATATCCTACGGACTATGATAGGTCAAGAGGTGTTTAATTGTTTATTTGCTTTGTTTGTTTTTAAATTTCCAAGAAGGCCCTGTGTTTTAAAAATTTTGTTTCCAATTTCTATTTTTATGCTAATAACCTTAAATGGCTTTTAGAGCAGTGATTTAAAAAAAGTTTTCAAAGTAATGAAACTTTAGATCCCCACAAGACAAAAAAAGAAGCAAAGCAAGCAGTGTGTTTATATCAATAAAATGGGAAGAAAATGGAGTAAAGGGTCTAGGTTCTTGAACAGATAAAAAACTATAATGAGGGACTTCCTAGGTGGACCAGTGGTTGAGAATCCACCTTCCAGTGCAGGGGACGCAGGTTCACTCCCTGGTCGGGGAACCAAGATCCCACGTGCCTCAGGGCAATTAAGCGTGCACGCCGCAACTACTGAGCCCACGTGCCACAACTACAGAGCCCCCAAGCTCTGGAGCCCATGCGCCACAACTAGAGAGAAGCCCACATGCTGCAACTAGGACTCGACCTGGCCAAAAAATAAACAAACATACATACAGGATTTATTTTTTTAAAAAAAGAACTATAATGAAAACTAGAAACTGCAAACATTGCAGAGTCAAATGCCTAATCACCAAAAATGCAGGTAAGTGCTCAAAGAGAACTGGAAGAGAGAAGAACAAATGCAATGATAAATAATAGCTGACATTTGGCCTCAAGATCAAAGAAACAATAGGGATGATGGGAAACAACAGAGACAACAGGGACTGAGGCGACCTGGAGATCACTTTTCCATCTAAAAGTGACAGCCCTTACGCTACTCCACCCACACAGAAGCTCAAGGCCAACATCGTAAATCTTCCAATTCTTAAAGAGAAGCTGAAAAATCCAGACTTTCATACTAAATCTCTCCATTTTTAAATGGTGGTTATTAATTCAATTATAAATTTTAACATTTGTTTAAAGAAAAAGCCAAGCTGTCGAGATTAGACAGTAAGATATTCTGTCTTCTCTAAGAAGTTTGAGATTTCAGAAATGGAGCATTTCTGATAGGTAACAAATTCTAGAGTCTGTCGCCAGACCTTCCAAAACCCAGCTGTCTCCAAGTGCAGGCATTATTTCTGCGAGAGCTGTGCACTGCAGCATTTCCGCACCACCCCGCGCTGCTATGTCTGTGACCAGCAGACCAATGGTGTCTTCAATCCAGCGAAAGAACTGATTGCTAAACTGGAGAAGCATCGAGCTGCAGAAGAGGGTGGTGCTTCCAATTTCCCAGAAGACCTGGATGAAGGTCCAATTCTCATTACTTAATTTTCCCATTATTCTCAAATCTCAAAATAAATGTTTTGTTGTTTTGGAAATCTTAAAAAAAAAAAAAAAGTGTGGCCAAGGTAGTGCATGGCCAAACTGAAATGAAAGCTTGAGGTCACGGAGGTTACCCAAAGGCCATAAAACTACCAAGGCTCATGAGAAGATGCAGACTGGAGGGGACAACTGTGAACAGGTACCATGGTCCTTAAGGAAGAGGTTGAATGACCAGAGAGGCCTCACTAGGGGTGGTTGCTGAAGGTGGGCACAGCACGCTCTAGTAAATTTTTAACTGACCTCAAGGTGAAATATGGGCCCACGGTGTAAAGTTGTGTTACTGACCACAGAGGCTGTTGGAGGACTTTGATCCAAATAGATCACAGTAGCACTATGTACAGCCTTATGAGACATACTAGTAAAATCTTTACTCGTTTGCTAAATATTAAGACCAAATTGACTAAGTTAAATTATGACATTTACCCAGTTATAATCATTTGATACCTCTGTGACTCTCCACTTTTCCTAGAGATAACCAAGTTCAGTTCATAATTCTTCCCATTGTCCACGTAACCAGGATATTCAAGCTAGGAGACACTCATTTAGAGAAGCCAGTTCAGGGGTTCCTAAAATGTTTATGCTGTAGACCCCTGTGGCAGTCTGATGAAGCCTATGGGTCCCTTCTCAGAACAACATTTTTAAATGCATAAAATAAAATACATAAAATTATTAAGAAAACTAATATTGAAATAGAGTTTTCAGAATATGATACTATATTAAGAAATTCTTTCCTTATTAAGAAATTAAATAACATGATTTAACTGTGGTTCTTAAAACTACTGTAATTTTAAAGCAGTGACATGCATATGTTTTGAGGCTGCTGCAACTACTGTAATATCACACGAAAACATCTGTGATTTTATTAGTGATAAAGTTTAATGCTAACATTACTGTGGCTTGTTACCTACATTCAAAATTGAAAGAAATATTATATTTAAGTGAGAGGTCAGTGAAAATAAAATAAAAATGTATCTTTTCGCCCATTCAAGTTCATGGACCCTCTGAATTCTACCCACAGTCTGCTTGGCAGTCTATGGATCCCAAGTTAAGAATCTATGAAGAGTTTAACTTTTTCCATCCTTTCACCTAAACTGGAATTCTATTCCCCTTTATTAGAGAATAGAGAAGCAAAACAGAGTCTGCTGTTTCCAATTAACATTGCATATTCACCCAAGATGGTGGTCCACATAAGCAAAAAAAAAAAAAAAAAAGAAAAAATCCTTTGAATTTTACTTTACAAGTCTCAAGCCATGCTGTACTGTAGATTTTCTGATTAATTTCTTACAGTTCTGTATCATGCAATTATTTATCCCTGGTTATTTACATACCTTTGCTTTACGCTTTTTATTCACGGTCAATAAAAACCTGTTCTAGAGTTCCTCATGCAGTCATACAGTCTTTTAAAGATGTCATCCCTTTGTTCTTCACTGGAATTATGCACAATTATTCTATGAGAATGTCAGTTTTGATAACATCCAAATCATGATGACCATCTTCAAATTTTGAATCTTGGACCACAGTTATGTACACTTCCTGAAACCTAGAGTACATGTCTCCAAATGCCCTGGAGTCTTCCTGCTACAATAGAGCCATTTTTATTCAAGATTCTCATCACTTTCACATCTCTAAATAATGCTTCTCTGATGTGTAGAATGGATCAATTATTTTGCTTTCTAAAAAAAAAGAAACTGTCAACCAAAGAAATCAAACATTTACTCATTGTAATATTTGTACTGATAATTCAAGTTCCTCACCAGTGGATACACAGATAACAGAAACCTCTCACCACTCCTACACCTAATTGGTGATCATTGCCAGGCATGCAGCATCCACCCATGATTTCCACTAGGTCAGGAATTCTATGACACACTCCCACCTTGATATCATTCCAGCCCCTATTTCATTCTCAGTCAAAAGCTTTCATGCCACCAATCCTGAGTTTGTGTGTTCCCGTGAACACAACATCCAAATACTCAGAACACCTGCACTTCCTTTCGAAGAGCTTACAACATCGCTAATTATTAGAGGAACGCAAATCAAAGCTACAGTGATTTGTAAAACTCACACCGGTCAGAATAGCCATCATTAAAAAGTCTACAAATAACAAATGCTGGAGAGGGTGTGGAGTAAAGAGAGCCCTCCTACCCTGCTGGTGTGAATGTAAATTGGTACAGCCACTGTGGAGAACAGTATGGAGGTTCCTCAAAAAACGAAAAAGAGAGTTGCCACATGATCCAGCAATCCCACTCCTGGGTATATATCCAGAGAAAACTATAGTTCGAACAGATACAGGCACCCCTGTGTCCACAGCAGCACTATTTACAACAGCCAAGACATGAAAACAACCTAAATGTCCATCAACAGATGAATGGATAAAGAAGATGTGGTATATATATACAACAGAATATTACTCAGCCATAAAAAAGAATGAAATAATGCTATCTGCAGCTACAAGGATGGACCTAAAGATTATCATACTAAGTGTAGTAAGTCAGAAAGAGAAAGACAAATACCATATGATATCACTTATATGTGGAATCTAAAATATGACACAAATGAACTTATCTAAGAAACAGAAACAGACTGACAGACACAGAGAACAGACTTGTGGTTGCCAAGGGGCAGAGGGGGGAAGAGGAGGGTTGGATTGGGAGTTTGGGACTAGTAGATACAAACTATTATACACAAAATGTATAAACAACAAGGTCCTATTTTATAGCACAGGGAATTATATTCAATATCCTGTAATAAACCATAGTGGAAAAGAATATAAAATAAATATATATATAACTGAATCACTTTGCTGTACACCAGAAACTAACACAAAATTGTAAATCAACTATATGTCCTTAAAAATTTAAAGATTTTTTTTAAAAAACTGCAACTGAAGAGCTTATTTTCCTTGGAAGAAGTGACACCCTTCCAACCCATCATAGTCATAAATGGAGCAATTTATACTTTTCAAACCTCTTGGAATGAACCCAGAAAAATCTAATGCAATTGAATAAGCTAACTCTCAATCTAGCGGTCTTCCCAATATGTCATGTTGTCTCATCTGAAAGTTAAGGATGGATTTAATTCATATGGTCTCAAGCTACTTATTCAGTGACCTTTTTGTATTATAAAATGTTCAGAAGTTTTTTTTTTTCTCACACTCACACTTTTTTTAAAGTGTCCAAAGTATCATTATTATGATGATACATAGTGGCGGGAGCAAATATTTCTTAGATTTCAAATTCTTTGTAGTTAGCCATGGTCATTAGGTCATCTATATTTAACTCCAAGGTCCAGAGGAATATTGAGCTACACTTTTTACTCAGTCTCAGATGAATAATTTGACTGCCCATAATTATACTGAGATAATGTACCACAAACTCCCACTAGAAGGCACTGGTTATGTCTACTCAGAGAAAAATGGTTGTAAATTCAAAGAGTGAATTATCCAGATACTGATTTTCTGTTTTAAACAACCACACCTACATTATTTCCAAACATGAATGTAACTCAATGTTTTACATGTTAGTTTCCTATGGCTGCTGTAACAAATTACCACAAACCCGATGGCTTGAAACAATACACATATAGCCTCCCACAGTGGCTTGAAACAATACACATACAGCCTCCAGGTGTCACCAGGGCTGTGTGGCCTCTGAAGGGTCTACAGAAGAATCCATTCTTTACCTCGTTCAGCCTCTCCTGTTCCCTGACTTGTGGCCACATGACTCCAATCTCTAGTCCCCTGGTCAAGAGTTACAGTAGATTAAGCACTTTTTAAGCTTACGATGTTCAAACATCATAGAATTATTGTCTTCTACATTTGTTTCTCTCAGAGAGCTATAGTGTGGTTGTGCTTTTCATCTGAAATACAGTTTCTCTATCTGAAGACAAGCAATTTCAATTTCCTTATTTTATTTTATTTTATTTTTTTAGATGTTGGGGGTAGGAGTTTATTAATTAATTAATTAATTTTTGGCTGTGTTGGGTTTTCGTTTCTGTGCGAGGGCCTTCTCTAGTTGCAGCGACCGGGGGCCACTCTTCATCGCGGTGCACGGGTCTCTCACTATCGCGGCCTCTCTCGTTGCGGAGCACAGGCTCCAGACGCGCAGGCTCAGTAGTTGTGGCTCACGGGCCCAGCCGCTCCACGGCATGTGGGATCCTCCCAGACCAGGGCTCGAACTCGTGTCCCCTGCATTAGCAGACAGACTCTCAACCACTGCGCCACCAGGGAAGCCCTTCAATTTCCTTATTTTAAATTTATATTCTGCTGCTTTACTGAATTCTTTCTATTATGTGAGAAAGTTTTACCATTGTTTTCCTAGGGTTTTCCAGGTACACGATCATATTATCTGCAAATAGAAACAATTTTACTTCTTTTCCAACTCTTATCCCTCTAATTGTCTTGGCTATTACTTCTAGGACAAGGTTGAACAGTAGTACAGATAGTATGAGTATTTTTCTTGTTCTTAGTATTAGTGGAAGTGCCTCTAGCATTTTCCCATTAAGATGCTGGCCTTAAGAATGAGTTACATATCTTTTATTAAGTTGGATTTTGTCCAAAGATTTTTTAGCATCTCTGGAGATGTCTATATGATTTTTTTCTCCTTAGATCTGTTAATGTGGTGTATTATTTTACTGGATTTCCTAATTGTGAAACAACCTTGCACTCCTGGAATAAATGCCACTTAATCATGGTTTATCAGTTTTTTATTGTGGTGTTGGATTCTATTTGCTAATGTTTTATTAAGTAACTCTGCACCAATATTCATAAATTATACTGGTACTAATTTTCTAATTATAATTTCATTAGCTTACTTATTAAAAAGTTCAATACTCTCGAATAAATTATAGAGCAGTGGGTTTATCTGGTCTTTGACGGTTTGGAAGAATTCCACTGTGAAACCATCAGGATCTGGTACTTCCTTATGAAGTAGCTCCCTTATAACCTTCTCTGTTTCTTTGACGGAAATTAGTCTGTTTTACCTTCTGTTTCTAACAAAGTCAACTTCTTTAGGACACTGTCTATTCCATACAGGTTTTCAAATTTATTTGCACAGATGTTGGCAAAATTGTCTCTAATGATTTTTTTTAATTCTTCTGTTTTAAGTGTTATTTCTTCCTTGCCAATTCTTGTTTTGAATATTTATACTTCTCATTAGGTTAGTTAGTAGTTTGTATATTTTGCTAATTTTTTCAAAAACCATGGTTTTGACTTATTGATTACATCTAATTTTATTTATTATTTTCCTCCTTTGTCTTTTGTTTTTGTATACATTTTCTAGCTTTTTGAGTTTGGAATTTAATTTGTTCATTTTCATTGATAAAAGTGTTTAAAGACGATAAATTTTCTTCTAATCACTACTTTAACATGTAACAAATATAACAGATTTCTCTATCCTCATCCCCGTTTTTAGTGTTAGATGTACAATGAAATACATTAAATTCTCATCACCAGCCCTTCTGAAGCTCATCTCCTCATGTGTTAGTGGGAGTCTGATAGATTCACAAGAAGGGTCCTGGTTACAAATTCCTGAGTTCTTGCCGATGTAAAAAACATGACAATGCTGTTCTACTGCTGATGTACTTTGTATTTTGTTTTTTAAAAACAAATATTATGTTGTTTTTGAATGTCTAAAGCCACCCAAATACCTTTGAAAGATATTTTATCTTTTTGCCATGTAACTCTAAGGACTTTTTAAAAAAGCTTTATATAATCTATTTTACTGAGATAGGTCTCAGAGTTAGTTGTTATGGGCCAATATTCCCTGATATCTAGTAAGCCTTTTTAATATGTAGATTCTGACTTTTTACTTGCAAGAAATAAGGATTTTTTAATTACAGTTTTAAATATTAATTCTGTTCCATTGTTTTGTGTATCTTTTTTCAGGGAATCCAGTTATACCTAATTGGATCATCTTTGCCTACACTGCATTTCAAATACTTTCTCTCTTATCGTTCTATTTCTTTTTCAATATCATTTTTCATTCTCTTGGTATTTTCCTGACTTTCTTTAATGCTCTTATTAGGTTTTCATCTGAGTCTCAGATACCTTAGGGAATTTTTAAAATTAGTCTTCATTGGTTATTATTCTACTATTGGTCTATTATTGGTTTTTAAATTTCTGCTTCAAATGTTTGTTTTTTCAAATCCTCAGAAGTTTATTTGAGAATATTTTATTTTATTTCATTTAGTTGGTAGAAATTTCATCAGTTGATTTAATTTGCTTCTCATTTCCTGCTATATTTTTAAGGTAGTTACATACAAATGAAGACTGTTTACACCTCTGCATTTCTATGTACAGGTGGCTTGGAGTGGTTTAAGAGATGCCTACTTCTATCAAGAGATGCCTGATAGAAGAGTACACTCTTCTATCAGGTACTAAAATGTGTTAGATTTACTGGATGGCTTTTTAAATTATTTTTAATTTTTTATTGAAAGATTCTTTAAATTCTATAGCGCTTTACAATTTTCCAAAGTAACAACCTTTTTTTTCCCCTACCCCTATATTCGCCCCCCACCCCCTTCCCTCTCCCCACTGGTAACCACTAGTTTCTTCTCTGTATCTCTGAGTCTGCTTCATTTTTGTTTTATTCACTAGTTTGTTGTAATTTTTTTAGATTCCACATATAAATGATATCCTACAGTATTTGTCTTTCTCGGTTTGACTTATTTCACTTAGCACAATGCCCTCCAAGTCCATCTATGTTGCTGCAAATGGCAAAGTTTTATTCTTTTATGGATAAGTAGTATTTTATTGTATATATATACCATATTTTCTTTATTCATTCATCTGTTGATGGACACTTAGGTTGCTCCCATACCTTGGCAATTGTAAATAATGCTGCTATGAACACTGGAATGCATGCGTCTTTTAAATTAGTGTTCTTGTTTGTTTTTCGACATATACCCAGGAGTGAAAATGCTGGATCATATGGTAGTTCTATTTTTAGTTTTTTGAGAAACCTCCATACTATTTTCCACAGTGGCTGCACCAATTTACATTCCCACCAACAGTGTAGGAGGGTTCCCTTTTCTCTACATCCTCGCCAACATTTGTTATTTGTATTCTTTTTGATGATAGTCATTCTGATAGGTGTGAGGTGATATCTCACTGTGGTTTTGATTTGCATTTCCCTGATCATTAGCAATGTTGAGCATCTTTTCATGTGCCTGTTGGCCATCTGCACTTCCTCTCTGGAGACATGTCTATTCAGTTCTTCTGCCCACTGCTTTTTGTTTGTTTGGGAACAAGGCTGAAGGGGTGGGGTTGTTTGTCCTTTTCTTTCTTCTTTTGCCTTGTAGGATCACAAATGTGCTTTCTTTTATTTCTCTGCAACATGTGGTTTCCTAAGGGTGCCTCTCCTGTTATAACTTCTTCTCTTCTCCTGAAGTGTTACCTTTCCAAAATTGCTTCTTGACACACTGTTTGCAATTTAAGTTTCTTTCCTATTGTCAGTTTCCTGATCTACAACATCACCTTTTTTCTTTCCAGAATTTTCACTCTTAGAGTGGGCTTTCTTTTTACGGTGATAGCTTTAGATCAATATGAGGCCTGCTACAAGTTCTTCCTTCTCTATTTTATGCAACTTTTCAGGGACTGCCCTTGTAACCTATAAGGGCATACAGCAGGAGGATGAGAGAGAGCTCACTGAGACTCCATGTTTATTTGTGCAGTTGCAGGTATTTTGAAGTTTGGACAGTTTTCGTCTTCTTGTTATGCTGAGAACATGAGTTTTATTTCTTCTTGTTATTTTTGTTTTGGGAAGAGGATATGTTGGGAGATTGAGGTTTATACCATCACCATTACCTCAACTACCCCGCAAATTAAAATACTTAATAATGTTGTACCACCACATAAAATACTTCTAATGACTGTCAGCTATGAGAGTTCTCTACCCTTGTCATGATACATACCCCAAAACATGTTTATTAATTCTCTAGTAAATTAGAGCATATAATCTCATGCCCCAAATAACATAGGAAGACTGGGCATCTCAGAATCACAGAAGACTTACATGTACATGTCTTTCCAAAAAAGAAGAAATCCCCCCCCCCCCCCCCCAAAGTTAAC
>NW_020185324.1:3773551-3811835 GCF_003031525.2 Neophocaena asiaeorientalis asiaeorientalis
CGCCAGAGAGTTAACTGAAAGTGAAAAAAATATGAGACAAAAAGAAAAAGCAGAAATGTTAGGGAGCAGATACATGGTAAACAACTATCCAATAAGAGACTTCTGCTATGTGCCTCAGTCTTTTTCCAAGTGTAGCAGGCCATCTCCCATTAATTTGCAATATTTATAAATACCTTGGGATCTGCAGTGTCATTAGTTGGACTTGGTTAGGCTGACAGCAATGCATAAAATTTAGATTCACATTCCTCTTCCCTGCCCTAATTTACGGATTTTCATTCATCTTTTATTTTCTGATACCCACGATTCAAGACGTAGGTATTCTCTCAACCCTGTCCACTATCTATCTCCATGTCTTTTTTTTGGCTGCGTTGGGTCTTCATTGCTGCTGTGCATGGGCTTTCTCTAGTTGTGGCGAGCGGGGGCTACTCTTTGTTGCAGTGTGCAGGCTTCTCATTGCAGAGCACGGGCTCTAAGCGCACAGGCTTCAGGAGTTCTGGCACGTCGGCTCAGTAGTTCTGGCTTGAGGGCTAAGAGCGCAGGCTCAGTAGTTGTGGCGCACGGGCTTAGTTACTCCGCGGCATGTGGGATCTTCCTGGACCAGGGCTCAAACCTGTGTCTCCTGCATTGGCAGGCAGATCCTTAACCACTGCGCCACCAGGGAAGTCCCTCCATGTTTTTTAAAATATACGTTTTAAACCCATGACTGTGTAAATGTCAAAGTTTGTGAAATATATTTTAGATAATGAAATAAAACGTGGCTAGTACAGAAAATATGGCTAGTATAGAAAATAGCAGTATTGCTGGAGTGAACCAGTTGTTTATCCCCTAAGATGCAATAAACCCACAGTGAGCACTCCAGCTTCCTTTCTTCTTCCCTCCCTCCCTTCTATCCATCCACCAATCCATCCACTGTTCCTTCTTTCTTTCTCTTTTCCCATCTTGTCCTAACTTCTTTGTTTCACTCTATAAAACTTCACTGTAATTTCCTGTATTTGAAACAGCAGCTCACTCAGTCTCCCCTGGGAGTGACTTCATAAAAATGCTTCCGTGTCTGAACCTAAACACAAGGCAAATTTTATTTTCAATAATCTCTTCCCTGCATTCCTGCAAAGAAGAAAAGCTAGCTAAGCCTTCCAGACAAAGAAATGAAGTCATGATGAAGTAAAGCTGACTAAAAATTAAACAGAGGTTCCCACAACAGGATCTGCCTTAATCATAAATATGGGCCTCTGCCATCCAGCTATCCAAAGCAAAGCAAAGGACCTACAAGCCAGAAGCACACTGGAACTGATTTTCTGTTCCATTGATTAGTGAAGCTCTGTTGAGAGATTTCCTATACTTTGAGATATGTGCTTTAGTTCTACAATTGAGCGGCAAACTCCCTGAGAGCTTCACGGCAGGACTATATGTGATAACTAATTTTAAAAAGTAGGATTCTTCACCTGGTGTTTAGCAATTTGTGTTAGAAGCACAAATATATTCTCTTCACACAGGTCCACAGCAAGTCCAGAAGAGACAAAGACACTGATGCTTTCTGACTGGTACTAGAATGTATGCTTGGTAAAAGCAGTGACTTTGTTTTAGTCATTCCTTGTGACAGGCAGACTCTGAGATGGCCCTCAATGGTCCCTGCTTCCTGGTATTCATGCCACTATGGAATTCTCTCCCATCGGGTGTGGAATGGCCTACTGGCTGACAGACTACGACAAAGGTCATGGCTGTCACCTGCATGATTAGGTTACAAAAGACTGAGAATTTCATCTTGCTGTCAGACTCCTTTCTCTCTTACTGGCCTTGATGACACGAGTTACCATGTTGGTCAGCCCATGTATGGAGGAACTGGAGGGGGCCTCCTGCAAATGGGCCACAAGGAATCAAGGCCCTCAGTGAACAACGACTGATGGATGGAATTATGCCAATAACCCACACAAGTGGGCTTAGGAGAGGATCCCTCCCCAGTCAAATCTTTACATGAGACCTCGGCACAAGCAGAGCCTTGACTGCAGCTCTGAGAGATCCTGAGCAGAGGACCCTGCTAAGCCATGCCAAGACTCCTGACCCTAGAAACAGTAAGACAAGCAGTGTGTGTTTTTAAGCCACTGGGTTGGTGGTGATTTGTTACTCAGCAATAGAGAACTAATACCCTGCTACCTGCCCAGCACCTTGGACAGTGCCTGGCTCATGAGCAGTAAATATGAACTGCATTAACCAATAAATGAAATTAATTCCCATCACTGATATGCGGAGCATTACTGAGGAAAGTTAGTAACCTATTCATCACAGTGCTGCTGTGTACAACACAACTAGATGAACAGACTCAATTTTCTACAACAAACATTCTAACAAATGCAAGTTTCTAAAACCAACATATAGTAAGTAGATACAATTTCTCATAGCAAACATGCTAAATAAGCTTTTCAGTAGTCGTAAGACCCTCAAGGTCGACTTATGTTTCCCAGGAGATAACAATAAACTTTCTATAGTTAAAAACAAAATATTATGGGAGACTTTTTTTCCCCTTCACAAAGAGACTGGCCAGGAACTCAATTTCATGATGACAAAATTCAGAATACATGTAGCTCTGATCCAAATAGTCCTTCCACCTGACCTGACAAGTGCTCTTTATTCTTTATGCCTTCATGGTTCCTAACTGGAAAATATGCTTCAACCTTCTCCTCACATTCTCAAAAGCATTGGGGCCAACCTCTTCCCTTCTTCTCAAGGTTTCTCACTCAATACTCCTGTGATTGTGGCCTGTGATTCCAACTTCAATTTTAACGAAGAGTGAGTAACTATTTTAAAGTTCCTCACTACACATTGTGATAATTGCTATGAAGGCGAGAGGGCTGAGCTAAATGGCGGTGGATGCAGTAAGAACAGTGGGCACTTAGCCTGGTGAGAAACATAACTTTCAAACTAAAGGATGAGAAGGACCCAAAAACACAAAGGGCTGGGATGGGGATGTGGACATGGAACAGCATTTCAAGCAGAAGGAACAGCACATAAAAAGGCCCTGAGAAAAGATCCATCAGCAGAGAGGTTGACAGCAGAGAGTTACCCATGTTCTGAATATGAAAGACAACTATACACAATGAATCTATTGGAATCACAAAATATACATGTCCTCCAACAGTCCTGCAGGAAGTCCAGCACAGACAAAGAATCCTGACGCTTTCTGAATGGTGCTAGAATGTAAGCTCCACAAAAGTGGCAGCTTAGCTTTACAACTGCTTGTCAAATATCTTTGCATTATTTTTATCTGATAACTTTGACTCCATCTACTTTGGAAATTAATTGAAGTCATTTTGAATTTTTCCACTTTTTATTATTCTGTTTATTTTCCCCATTACTTTATGAGGTAAAACTTATCTCAGCTTCCAGGAGAGAAAACCAAGGTTCAGGCAGGTTCAGTAAACCTACCCAAAGTCATGAAGCCAGTAAACCTACCCAAGGTCATGGAGCCAGTAAACCTACCCAAGGTCATGGAGCCAGTAAATGGGGGAATCTGATCTGGTTGATCCAACCACCTCACCAGCCTTATCATAAAACAGAGGTTCAAATGGTGAGAAGCAATTAACAAAAAAGGGTCACAGAATTTTATTTAGATGGCTGGCCTGGAATTCAGGAAACCTCATTTCTGTCTAAAATACGCCAAGAACAATACTATCAGCCACTCTACCTGCTCCCTCAGGTTTCTAAGCTCATTGAAGAATCCAGCTCCCTCCAAGCAACAAGCAAGTGTTTTCTCATCCTATGGGTTTGCAGCTAGACATCCAACTTTATCACAGGCTAAAGACCGGGTAGCTAAACACAAGATGGTATCATGGAAAGGGGAAGGTGCTCAGGTTTTGAGGACAATATACCTGGAACAAAATGGACCAATAAAATAAGGGACCAATAAAATAAGGGTAAATAAATATTATTTACCCTCCAGGTCATTGTGAGGCTAGAGATAACGCGTGTAGCACCTACCACGAAGGAGTAGCTTAGCTAAATGGAGGTAAATATAATAATTAAAAAGTGATCTGGGATACCCAGCCATCTCTCAGACCTGAAAAAAAAGACCTTATTCAAGAATATAAGGGCGTTCCAGTGAGCAAGGAATCTGTCCCTATTAAAATGCTAATGCACTGGAAAAACCTAACCTCTTCAGCTTTTACCCACAAATCTTCAGGGTGAAACCCTGGCAAAATAGAGAGGGAAGTGACGGGTGTGGGGAAGGCTCCCAGGCACCGGGGATTTACAAGGGAGGAAAATCCTGGGAGGAGGAGGCTACCGACGACAGAACGCACTCCACATGCTCCAGTGTGCCAGGGTTAAGAGTGTACATCACCTGTGACCACAGGAGGGGGAAAGGAGGTACAGAAGGAGTTCCATCATCAGGATGGTTCTAATCTGATACATTTTTATAAGCGTCATCTTTTCAAGTAATTATCTACTTCCAATACCCTGTGGCCAGTCACAACACAAAGCACAAATATGACGTCAGTGATACTGCTTTTCTTCCCCTTCAACAACCTCTTTGTTTTGAATAACAATTCTGAAAATTACGGGCAACTATGCTATCTACAGTTTATGCACAAGATCCCCATGCCTCTTTTCTCTTCCCGGGGCACTAAGTATTAATCAGTGGATTGCCTGTCTTTGGACTAGTTTACTCATTGGTACTGATCACAGACCACAATTTAGTAAGACTATTGAAAACGGGGGAGGAAAGGGATCTTAAAGGGTCTTTATTTGGCCAGGAAAACAAGTCTCTTCATCTATTTCCACTTCTGGTGTCTTCAGACTCAGATGCACAAGGGCCTTGAACGGTTTTCCATTTGTCATCCGTTCGAGGTACCGTTGCTGCCTGACAGAGGAAGGAAACGCTTTTTCTTCACTGGTATACATCCCATAATGCTGGAACACAAAACCAGGTCTAGCTGAAAGCCTCAGTCTCACTGCATGAAATATCTTCCTTGGAAAGCTATAATGAAATCATGAGAGCACTGCTTTTGGTAAAATAACAATGAAAGAAAGGAGTTTCTTGGCAGGATTCTGACGGTATTTCACATCTTCAAACAACTCTTCAGGGCAACAATATCGAGATAGTTGCTAGGATCAAACAGCAGCAAGGTCAGATGTGCCCGTGAACAGAAGGAATACTACTGTTTGGGGGAGAGGCTACTGTGCTAGAGAAATGTGTAGTTGTTTTCCAAATAGTTTAGATGGAGGCGTGTTAGGGTGTGCTGCATTTGTGACTGCTGGGGCGGGCAGGAGGGGGAGTTCTGCATTGCTCCTCCCGCATGTGTCCACGTGACGGAAGCGCCACTAGCGCGCGCGAAGACTGCTCTTCACTGTGACGGCAACTGGGAGAGGCAGGGCGCAGGGTGCTAACCACGCTGCAGTGTTTCTCACAAGGAAGAACATGCCCAGCACAAATGTTATCTGTGCCCCAGTGAGGAGTCTAGCCTCCCTCCCCACCCCCGCCCTGTCTCCCACAGGGTTCTCTGATTTGTGCCTCTGGGAGCAGGATAGGACCTGCTCACTCCGGCCCCCTCCCTGCTTGCTTCTTGGTCTGCTGCTTGGAGAAAAGTTATTCTATGGGGTGCTCACCCCAAGTGGGAGCAAGTTCAATTTATAAGAGAAGAATGAGAAAGCCCACTGTGGTGTACATCCAAACCCATGCCCTCTACCAGCTTTTTCAGTAATTGTGATGAAGAAGGCTGTTATCGTAGTTCCTGCAAAACCCCATTAGTGAGAGTGTGAGTGTGAGAGAGTGTGTGAGTGTGTGTGTGTGTTACACCCTACATGACCCAGATGGTCTAACTGGCAGTTTTAAAACATTGTCCCCAAATTCTTTGATACTCCTCCCATAAAGAGGCGGGGTCTACATCCTCTCCCTTTGAACCTGAGCAGGTTAATAAATGCTTTGACCAATAGAGCATGACACAGGTGATGTCAACTGACTTCCATGCATGCATCACAAAAAGGAATGCAGCTTCTGCTTTGTGTGCTGGAAAATTCCCACTTGGAGCCAGAAGTCTCCCTGGTAGAAAGCCCCAGCGTGAAGAAACCATGCAGGAGGAAGCCACGCCACATGCAGAGGTCACCTGTAGTCTCCATACCGACAGCTTCAGCATTCTAGTTCATGTCCAAAGGCCATCTACTGGCAGAATTCTTTCTTGCTCAGGGAAGATCGGTCTTTAATCTATAAAGGCCTTCAACTGATTTGATGAGGCCCACCACATTCGGCAGGGAGGGGGGGGAATCTGCTTTCCTCCAAGTCACCAATTTAAATATTAACCTCATCCCAAAACACCCTCACAGAAACATCCAGAATAATGTTTGACCAGATATCTGGGCACATGGCCCACCCAAATTAACAAGCAAAATTAAGCATCACACCAGCCCAGATGCAAACCCAGGTGAAGGAAGCCTTCCTAGATCCCCCAGACCAGGCTGGCCACCAGCTGTGTGCCAAGGAGTAACCTATCAATGCCACAAGGAGCAAAGGAATCACCCAGCCACTCCCTGCCTGGTTTCTTAACCCACAGAGTCTGTCTGGGAGCATTATATAATAGTTACTTTAAGTCACAGAGGTAGCTTGTTATGCTCCAATAATAACTGTGACGCTAACTTTAACTTACATTCCTCCCCCTCCCCCTTAACAAACATCAGCTACACTGGCCATCTCAAACACACCAGCTCCTTCTAGCTCCAGGGCCTTTCCACCTGCTGTTCTCTTGGCCTGTGATAGTTTTCCTCCAGTCCGGTGCTTAGCTGGCTCTTTTCATCCTTCCTGCCTCAGATCAAAGATTACTTCCTCAGAGAGGCCTTCCCTGACCACACTCTCTAAATCAGCCTTCCTCTCAATGTCTCTGTTTTTTCATTCTGTTCGTTTTCTTTAAAACATTTACCTCAATCTGAAATTATCTTGCTGTGTCTTTGGCTATTGTCTTCTCCCAATTAAAACATGAGTTCCATAAAGCTGGGTCTTCATCTAGCCCCTGTATTGCCCATACAGTGATTAGCACAGAACACATGTTCAATAAATATTTTTGGAATGAAAAGTAATTAATGCTCATGTCATACATAGGTGACTGACTTCCAGATTCTGTCCCTAGACCTCAATTTACTAACACTTTTATCACAGACTGAATGAAGGAAAATTAGTCCTCCCATGTGATACAAAGGACATGCTTCTCTGGCGTTTCTTCTCCCTCCTCTAATGAGATGAGCAACCATGAGGGGACAAAAGACCTAGCATCCTCCAACAACCTCTCAGAGACAAAAACCACTGCATTTTTATACTGGATTATCAGTGTGGCTTATTTACATATTCTCCAAACTCTTCCACATTAACTAAAAGACAACTCTAAACTGAGGAAGGGAGGAAAAGTTCTCTCTTTTCTCCTGGAGATCCACTCGGCCCTTAGCCTTTGCACAATACAGTCTCAGCTCTTAATTTCCTCCCCCAGACCCACAGCACGGGGCCGTCCAGGGGCCGACCCTGGAGAAAGGAGTGGAGAAGAAGCAGCCTCATTCCCCACTTTTTTTTTTGGTTCCCCTCCCTTTCCCAGTTCTTTTATACACTTGAGGTATGAAAACAATGTATATTCTTCCCCATCACCTGAACTCAACTCCTGACTCGCCAGCCCTTCCTACCTGCAGCCACCCTCCTCTCCCAGCAGGACCCAGCCCCACCCTATGTACTTATTAACTCCCTTGTATTCTGATTCTCCCTTGTATTAACCATGTCTTTTCGTTTTGTATTCTGAGGCTTTGACATTAGGGGCCTTGCTGATGCCGGGAGAGAGTGCCCCTCCCAGGGTAAGCCAATTCCTAAAGACAGTAAACAAAAAACCTGCAAGCACACTTTTCAAATATAATCCAACCAATCCAAAGCCCACACTCCAACCACCTGCTTTATTGGGCCGTCACACTCTGGGCCACTATCCACCTGCCCTCATCACCCCAGGGCCAGAGACCCGACCACTAGGGAGAGCGTGTATGCACCAGAATCCACTGGAAGTTCAAACTAGCCAATCTACACCTGCCCGCCCGGCCTCAGCCATTCCTTCCCACAGAAAGCACGGCGAAGGCTCCTGCCCACAGCTCCCCAGCTCCCCCGCCTCCTGATGGACTCCAGAGCCTCTCCTCAACTGAGTAACAAACTATCTTTTCAATGGCAATTGGCTCCTGATCTGTTGACCTTACTATACCTCTGTCTGTTAACTCACTATATTTTAAAACATCCTTCTAGACTGTAAGTGAAGCCAGTGTCTTAATCATTTGGGAGACAACTCAGAGCCTGCACTCTCAGTACTCAGTATTTTAATTCTCATTTTAGCAAGATTTAAAAATTCTTGAATTAAATCACTGACTCGCTCAAGAAACATTTATTGATGCCTTGTGTGTATTGTGGAAGGCTCTGGGGATAGGAGGATGAACTAAGCATGCTCTCAGGCAGGCTCCTGGTAGGAAAGGGGCTCAAAAAATTGTTAAGGAAAAAAGGAATAGATGAATGTCTTCCCAGACTCCACAAGCTAGAGCACATTACTGGCTGTATCCCCTGGTATGTTCCCCTCATAAAATCACTGTCAATTTTGGAGGGATTGAAAATAAACTGATTTGTCTTGTTCTGTTCCATTCTTTACGTGACAAACTATTGAGACCAGGAATCTAAAAGATTTTTCCAAGCTATTATCAGATTTCATTAAGCTTCCTTTGAAACATCTTCACAAAAATACAGCCTAGCTATTCCTCAGAACAGCCTGAGAAAACTATTGTTTTGGGGACAGGACATAATATTATTCAATAATTATTCAATAATTCAATAATATTATTGAAAACAGTCAACACTTACTGATCTCTTAATATATGCCAGGTATTGTATCAAGCATGGTGTTTGCATCCTTCTATTTGTTCCGCATAACGTGTGTATTATCATAACACATGTGTATTATTTTACAAATGAAAAAACTGAAGTTAAGTAGGATGAAAGTTTTGCTAAATGTAGCACAGCTATAAAAGGATCCAGGCAGTGTTACTCCAGAATCTACTTGTTTAATAACTAATTCTAGATACGAGTTAAGAAACTATACAGTTTTCTAATGGTACATGGCTTAGGCCCTTTCTTATAATCCATTAAAGAATTTGGGCCAATCTTTATTCCAGGAGAAATTCTACCCTTTCAAAATGCTGCTACTAAATGTACATTATTTGAGTACAATAGAATGTTTCTTCTAATAGTTCATTAGGATTTGTTTGTAAGCTGCTCTGCCTGCTGACCTCTGCTCGCCATCCACAGGCGTCTAGTTGGTTACATAGTAAAATGAGCTACTTTTAAAAAACTCCAGAATTGCTCTCCATAAAGAAGTGGCAAACCTTAGTAACTGTGTTCATATACAGAATGCATGTTAGGACTCAAGCTGTTAGGAGAGCGAGTTCTCTGCTTTTTTGTGAGTGAATCTTTCCCAAGGAATTTAGTCAAAATCTTGTGGCAATGACTGCTTGCCTTAGCTTTAATTATTCTTTTTATTTCCATTAATTTGCTTTAATACATACCACACAGGTCATCTCCAGACTTGATGTGCTACACCGGGGGAAACTTACTCCTCTCTGTAAGATAATTATATCCTCATAGGCCAGGCACTGGGTGTGCTCTGGGGAGTCTACAACTTCAGTCACCTTGAACCTCTAATATTTCCTCTTTTAAGGCACTTTTGTGGAAAAGCCACAGGACAGTAAGTACCATGTATATCTCAAATCTGCTCTTCTGTTTCTCTCTATGTATGGCTACAGATTAAACAAAATTACCGTAACAGGCAAACTGAACTCTTTTTCTGGCACCCTGAGTTTCAGAATTCCCAGGAGCAACACTGAAATCTACTTCTCTTTTCTTCTCCTTTCCAAAAGAGAAAGCAATGAGCTGCTGAGTAAGGCTTTTGATCTCTTACCCAACCTCAGGCTTCCTAAAATACTGGTCAAATGATGTTTAATGCTTCTTTTTCTTAAAGACCCAAACCTCCCTATCCCAGCCTAGAGTAAAGAGAGAAGACACACGTGAAGGGTTTCTTTTACTCTACAACAAGCAATTTTTGAGTGCCAACTATGTGCCCGGATCTGTTCTAAGGCCTTAGAGATGCAGCAGTGAATCGGTATCCTAATTATCACGGAGCAGGAGGTCAATACTTTAAATTCCCACTGGAACCAAACCACAACGCAGAACACTTTAAACTCTACACAGCGTCTTAGAAGTTAGGGTCGGAAGAAACCTGAGAAGTCTTAAGAGACTTGCAGCTGCCTCAGGCTCTATTCCCTACACGTATTAGGACCGGGTACTTAATATGAGCTGCAGGAAAGAGATGTGACCCCCTCATATTTATATGCAAAGTTTGGTGCGCAAGTATACACATTTTTGGGGCCACGTTCTAGACGTTTCCTCGAATTCTCAAAAAGGTCCGGGATCCCACAAAGATTAGCAGCATTCCTTTAATATACCCACTGCTCGGCTCGAGGAACCCAGGGGGCTGCACTTGCACGTCCTTGATAAAGGTCACCTTCTGAACCAAAAACTAATGCCTGGTAGACACCACACAAGCCGCCCCAGGGGCTCAGACTGCTGCACACCCGGCTCAGTCCTTCCTACACTCAGAACTTCGCCCTCAAGAGAGCTTCAGGCTGGAAGGTGGCCCACTGCCTCGGAAAGGGAGCGAGGCCTGGAAGGAAGGAGACATAGGTTCCCGGCGAGGAAATCACGCGCCTCACTTTGGACAACCTATAAGTTATGGCCGAGACTAGTTCGCAGAGCCTGTCTGCCCCGAGCGCCAAAGTTTCTCTGAGCGCAGTCAGACACAATTAGATCCATCTGGGCCTCTTCAGCACAGGCGAGGTAGCCCCGCACTTCCCCCGCCCCGGCGAGCAGTCGTGCGGAGGGGGCGCACACCTGCTCAGGGGCACGAGGACCGCACCCCGCGCCCCCCTCCCACGCACGCGCCAGGGTCCGCCACTTCCGAGCGCGACTCGCGTGCGTGGGTCGCGCCAGTACCTCACCGTCAGTCACCGTCGCATCCGCCGCCTCCCCTGCCGGGTGCACCTCCAGCCGCAGAGACTTCGGGTTGGGAAGCGAGAGCGGCCCCGCAGCGAAGAGCTGCTCCTCGGTGACGAAGCGCAGTTGCACGCGGTAGTGCCGGCGCGCCGGGATCCGGACAGGAGCGGGAGCGTCGGCCATGGTGCGAGCGCCTCTACCACGAGCCCGAGCGGCGCCGCCCCGCACTGCTCCGTGCGCCCAGAACCCGCCGCGGGAAGGGGAGGGACTTGGAAGCGCCGCACCTTCCTCACCTCCGCCGCGAGTTCGCTCTTCGTCCGCCGGCTGGGGCCGCCCCCGCCCCCTTGCGCATCCGCTCGCAACAGCCGGTGTCCGGCTGCCGCTGCCACGTGGCGACCCCCGGCACACACGGCCGCGCGGTAGCTGCGCGGGAGGGTGCAGCCATCCCACGGGGCCGTGGCTCCGAACGCACAAGTTTAGAGAGCACGCGAGGCACCTGGAGGCAGTTGGGGTTTGGAAGCAGAAGGGTGACACCTGCTGTTCGCTGGTACCGCTCGGCGGGCGTGGGCGTCGGTTTGGAAATGGCCGCGGCCCGAGCTTCTTCTGGGTGGCCACTGACTCTCGGGCGGGTTCTGGGGCTCCTAGCGCTCACGTGTGAACAGCCGTCCCAAGTACCGAGCTCTTTACTCATTGACAGGGTCCCGGCAGTAGCAGCCAGGCGGCGGGGAAGGCCGGGGACACTCTTGCGACTGGCTGGTCCCGGATGACCACGTTCATCTCCCATCACCTAACTCGGAATTGAAAACGTCCTCGCTGCTGGATTGTGAACCATTTCGCTAGACGTGAGTCGGGAGGGCCGGGGACTCTCATCCCCAAGTTGACGCCTGACTCCACCAGCTACCTAACCTACCCAGTTAGCTCCAGCGTCAAAGCATGGAGGCTCCAAACCGTACCAAACATTGTCTTCTCTGCAGAGAAATTGGTCTTCTGCTGCAGGGGGGTAAGAAAAAGAAGCAGTCCTTTTGAGGAGAGTGCCCCGCAATCGTAGACTCATTTGCTATAAAGGGAACTTTTCAAGTTCTGAACCAACTTCTGTGTCCTAAATCCATAATCTCCTGACAGTGAACTGCAGGGAAGAAGCAAGGATTGTAAATCCATTTGGATTCCATGAAGACAATGTCCTTAACCAAGCAGGCTGACTTTACAAGAATGAGCTTCCCTCGAGGCCCTGGGGTTTGTAGCTTCAGAATTTCCAACTGGACTGTTAAACCCAGCCTGGCTTTATGAAATCCCTGGTCTCATTCATCTCCCCACTCCCACCCCACCTCCCATGTGATCCGAGTTCCTGATGTGGCCTCTCTGCCTCCTCCCCTTATTCGCTCCCAAGGCTTTCTCCTCCTTCTCCGTCTCTTGTCTCTCTCTTTCATCTAAATACCACCCCCCCTTCCTTCTTATCTCATTCTCACTTCCTCCTGTCTCATGGCCTTGACTTGCGCCCTGGAAGCCCCTGGAAATCAGAAATCCATTAAAGAGTTGGAGCTGCGGAAAGGGTTTCTGGTGTGAAGACCACACCAATATTCTGCCCCCCCCCCCCACTGTATCATTCTGCCTCTCCTGCTTCCGGCCTCCTCAAAACATTTTCCTGCCTTCCTCATTTCTTTCTACCTTCTCAGAAGAAGGTACTTAGTGATGGCACTAAGTACTTTTGTGCCACCCAAAACCCTCCAAAGTAGTTCATGAACCTCTTTATCCTCTTTTTTGACAAGCTTGTTCAGCCTTCATATGCTGTCAGCTATTAACTTGGATTTATACTAAGATGTGAATGATGGATGAAAATGATTCATAAAGCATCTTTACAAGGACAATATAATGGCCTTAGTAGAATTTCCACCATACTCTCAAGAAACCTGGAGTTCTGTTACTTAAAGCAAACAAGAAAAAATAAAACAAAGTGGCAGTCTTTCCCCCACAGTAATGCAGGGGGCAAAAACCCAACTTAGGCCAACTGGAGAAAAAAGTCAAAATATTATGATTCACCACAAAGCCGGGAAATCTAAACTTTGGTCATGACTAAATTTAGGGACTCCATCAAGGTTGACCAGATGGTCTTGTCTCCATCTTACAGAGAGGTCTTAGTCACTTGCTAGATGCCGTCACTGATTTACAACCTTCCAGCAAAGGTAGCACTTCTCCTCTAACTCCAAATCAGGTTGAGCCATTTGAAAATGGCTGATTTGCTGTAATAGATCTACCCAACTTGGAACTTGGACTGGGGAGACTGGAAGCCTTACCAAATTTGCATCACCTGAATGACGGATGAGCAGATAACCAAAGGGAGGAGGTCTCTGGGATGCTAAAGCAAGTTATAATCATGACATGTAACACAGAGTGCTTACCACGTGCCTGGGACTGTGCCAAGCATATACATACATTCATTCATTCATCCTCCCCACCACCCTGTGAGAGGGTAATGAGACTATTACGACCTTGTTTTGACGAATGAGGAAACTAGGCACAAAGATTAACCAACTTGCCCAAAGTCACAGCTTAGAAGTGCCATAAGTCCTCTACAACAGTTCAGACACAAAAGTCCATGAACGTCCTTACTACCACTTCTCAAAGTTAGAAGCTAGTAGACTAATTTCTTAGTATTCCAAATGGATAGCGCTCAAGACCTTTATGAGTCCCCAGACTTGTGAGCATGTTATTTAAACGGTTCCCACTTCTTTCCTCTCCTCCTCCCACCCTCACGCAGATGGTTAAGAATCCCTTACACTTGCCCTCCACAGGTGTTTCACCTTCCAATGGTTTTATTTACACTTGAGCAGGTTTGGCCCTGGTGCAAGTACTAGCAGAGAGTTCCATGAATCATTTTTCTTTTGTGTTGAGTATAATGTAGATTCACTCATCATCTATTTGATCCACCACTGAAGTTGACTTTCTATCCCGAACTTCTGTTTTCTAACAGCCATCACTCTCTTCCATCTCTTCCTTTCTGTCATCAGCACTTTTCAGGGCCAGACTTTTTTTAAAAAATCAGTTCAGGATAGTTAAGACAGAGGAGAGCCAGCCTGCAATGGAACGTTGATTGGGAGCAGCTGGAACGTAACCGCTACGTTCCTGTCTCCGGTCTGCCAACGTCAGCATGTGCCAGGGGGAAGCTGTGTTTTGCCAGCCATTTGCAGAGATAGAATGGCGGTCTGAGGATCAAACTGGGGAGACTAAAGCCATGCTCCAGATTCTTCCTAGAAAGAATGAGTTCGCTCAGAAGTGAGGGAGCAGCCCTGGTACCTGACTTCCTTGAGAGACTGTTTCCAGCTCCTGATTGACTGTTGTCAGTATAGCATCAAAAGCATTGACTTTGTTTATGCATATGATCTGTGTCCAAAGCTTTGAGAGATTCTTTCTACCCTTTTCTTTCTCCAGATAACACATGGAAAAGGACATCTGGCCAACCTCATTTGCAGGGGCCTGTGGCTGCTAGCTCAGCTCAGCTTCGGCACCCAAAGGGACGTCATCAGACCGCTGCTGAACTGAGAGAGAGAAAGGAGGTCCACCTTCGTCTATCTCCTGCCTTCCCCAGGGTGCAGCCCAATCTGCAAATGAACTGCAATTCAAATAGCTTGAGGTCTAGACCAGGCTCTTCAACCCCTGACGAGCCCTTTTCCTCATACCCTGAGCAGCGAGACCACAGTGTCTTCTCCCTTCCCCTGACTTCACAGTATATTATCCTCAGCAATATGGCGGCCACACTACTTAGCATGTTGTTCCACCAAAAAAAAAAAAAAAAATTCCGTGCCTCAGCCAAAAAACAATTTTCTACACATCATGAAGAAATTTTGATGCCACCCCCAAGTCCACCTCAGACAGTTCTGCTGCTGTCCTTGGGACGTGATTCTAGCTTGAGTAACTCAGATACGGGACAAGGTACTCATAAACGGAGGCGGGAATTAACCCTGAGATAAACCCAACCCACATCACAGGTTTCCCGAGAAAGGTGTATGGGAATGGCCAAGGTTAGAAGCAGAAAGTGATCAGGTCTTGCAGACAGAGGCGGACCTGAGATGAGGGAAGCATCTGGACCTGGGAACTTCCCTCAGCTCACAAGGAAAAGTCACATTTCACATGCTGTTTTTCTCATCTCACGTTGTAAGTTCCTTTCAGTGCCCCATCTCGGGGCTGCAGTTTGTCAGCTCTGCCTCTGCAGCTGAGTCTGGTGGTGGGTTGGAACACAGCACAGGAGAGAGAAATGTACTGGCCTCCGGGGGAGGAAAGAGCGTTTATCTACAAGACTGTTTCCAGGATTGCAGATCATTACTAGCAGGAAATGAAAGGGCCCCCCACAGGGCTGGGAGTGCAAGGGAGGAGCAAGCCATGCTGAGGAGTAAACCAAGAGGCTTGCGGGCAGGCAGATTTGGGGTCCAACCTCAGACCCAGTCCTTACCTGAGTGAGTCAGGCAAATTCCTCAGATGCTTTGAATTTATGGAAGTTTTTACAGTAAACACACAATGGCCCTACAAGCTTATTGTGAAAATTAAATGACACTGTATAGCAAGCACTGAATATATACAGCAGCTATCACTATTATTACTCATGCAAGAAAATATGGAAAAGTAAAAAGACAAAAGCTTAAATAAATCATATTCCCTAACCTGACTACAACCATTGGAATTATTTTAGAAGAGTTATTTCCTACAATTTTTTTTTCTATTAGCCAGCTAATCTTGGCATTGTCAGCTTTTTTTTTTTTTTAAGAAAAAAACAGTGTGAATACCCACAGGTAGGAGAGATATATGTATATAGGATTGACTCCGTTTTCCCCGATAAGAAAGACTTACTAGTTACATAGGCATGCGAGTTTCGGCTTTTATTTATTTTTGTTTTTGTTGTTCTGTCATTTCTTTATGGCTTGTGATTTATATTGTACTCATGCCCAGAGGCACATTGGCATGTTTTGTAAACTACCAAATAAATAAACAGCAGCTATATTTCCAGATCCATTTGCATGGAGGTGAAAGCAAACATGAAAATTGGAGAAAACAAGCTGGAAAATTGAGAAGACGGTTGGAAGAGCATTTTGAAAAACTAATGTGATTATTATTAATCTGCCAATCCACGCTTAAATCCAGGGTCAGACCCCCTGCAATAGGCAGTTACAAAGAAATTACTTCGAGGATCGTCCACCTGGAGTTCTTCCCAGAGAGGTGATGTGTTTGTATGAAATCTATGCATGATTTCTCATGAGGTTCCTTTCTTGATCTCTAAGCAGGAATTCTAAAACAGACATAGTAAGCTTACTGACCCAGAATACACTTGATTATCTGACTCATTAGAGAACACAGTAGGAAGAATAAAACGGATGTTAACAAAAAATGCATCCGTCTATAATTTACTACCACACGCATACCCTTTTCAGTTTCTCCATACATTAAAAAAATGTCGCTTCACCAGTTAGTGCTTCCTTCCAGTTCTAATATTTTGAATATGCAGAATAGCTGATATTTATTCATTGGTCTACGTGAATTCTCATCTGTATCGTGGCTGCAGATGTACCTTTAGGCTAGTATTAGCACTCCACATTCTGAAGGGCAATGCTGGTCAAACTTTATTATGCTTAAGAATCACCTGGAGAGATGGTTAAAATGCAGATTGCTGGGCCCAGCCCCCAGCAATTCAAATTTAACAGGCCTAGTGTGGTGCCCGAGAAATAATTCTATTTCTAACAAGATCTCAGGGGATGGCAATGCGGCTGGTCTGCCACCAGTGGACCAAACTTAAAGTAGCTCTGTTCTGACCTTGGGAGGAGTTGCATCCAAAGTCAGGCAGCGTGTTGAAATGTGCAGCAGCTAATCCAGGAAGCTGCAGAAGTGCGCACAGATAATGACGGATATCTGTAGCATTCAATTACACGTGTGAGTATATGCCGGGAGCTGGTTTTGCCACAAACATTTTGAACTATTTCCACATCATTTCAAAGTTGTAATAAGAGCTTGTTTATCTTTGCAGGGGATACACTGACACAAAATTCCCGGAAGGGGCAAATGAAGGACAGGATTATTTTAAAGAGCTCCACCTCCATGCTTGTACACCAACCAATCAGTACTTCCCTTTCACTCGTATTTAACTGTTACGTGAGCATCCCAGGTACAGCACAAAGAGCACTTTAACCTCTTCCATGTTTCACCTTCCTCATCTGCAAAGTGAGGATGGGAACTCCAGTATCAAAGACTTGATGTGAACATAAAAGGAATCACGCATATTTTCGAAAGCAAAACACTGCCCAGGGAGTACACCCCTGAGTTCCTCATTCTCTCAGGGCACCTCATCACAGATTATAACTACACATGGGGCGTGGGGAATGATGATTTAATATCTCTCTCTCTTTCCCACACACACTATCGTAAACCGCATGAGTATCTGTTTTGCTCACTGTTGAATCCACAACACTTAACCCAGTTCCTGATTCTTAGCGGGCAATCAGAAAAGACAATATTTGGCCTGTGGTAAAAACTCAGTAAGTGTCAGTTTAAAAATGGATACACACAAAATAGTAGGTGCAATCAAAATGAGAAATTTAGAGAAGGAAGGCATTCTTAATAATTAAGAATCTAACTATGACACTAGAATTGGCTGCAAAGCCAGCACAGCTCTCACAGGGGACCTCTGAGGTTTCTAGCTGCAACAGCAAATCCAAGACTGACAACTGTGGTGTTTACGAGTTGGGTCATTACCTCCGAGAAAAAACGAAAAGGCTGAGCTACTCATCTCTTGGGTCCTCCTTTTTTGTTTAAGGATCTGCTTTGTTTCTGATTTCTTCCAATGTATTGCCTGTTCTTTCTGAGTTCTCCTTCTTAATGGAAAATTTAAGTCAGGGATAAAGCGAAGAATCTTAGAATTTACAAACGCAATGCACATTTTCAGCTCAATAGTTCCTATAGGTTTGCCAAATGTGTCAAATTTATAATGACGGTCTGGGGGAAATAACTGCTCAATTAGATTGCCAAGAACACTGACACACACAGGGCACATAAATTTTTACCTTTCAAGGACCAAAATTAATTTTTGGTATGAGGACATTATTAGTATGACAGCTTTACTGTACAAGTTAAAAATAGGAATTGCATAATAGGACAAAGACACTATATCACTGAGCTCTTAGTGGAGGCGCACTGTTAAGGGTGTTTTCTTGGAAGAAGGAGAAATAAACAGCTCAGTTCCTGAGGCAGAAGTTGCCCAAAGAGACAACATATACAAACTAATTGCAGACAATAAAGATAAATCTTGAAACAATTTTATATATACATAAATGCAAAGTAGGCCATTTTAGACAGATTTCCTACGCTTTGCAGTCAGAACTAAACCTGCAGTGCTTGTGCCTTAGTTTGAAAAGCTTTCAAAATGAATTCAAATCTTCTATAGTTTTGCATTGTCTACTCTGTTACTGCCACTCATTTTTACACTTTGGAAATCACGTCATTCTTAAGGATTCCCAGTACATGCTGAAGAGATAGTATTTTCAGATACTCCTGTATTTGGTTTTCAGTTTATTATGGCGCAAAGAGACAGGGGTTTCTAGTCAGAAGTGTGCTTCCATCTCACCCACACAAGCTGGTATCCCCTTCTTAACCTCTCTGTGCCACAAGTATCTCCTCTTATAAGAGATGGATAATAACAAAGCTAACCTCACAGAGTAATGGCCAGAATTATCCTCTTAATTCTCATTTATTTGGGCTAATTTAAAATTTATTTCCATTTCCAAAACAAGAATAGTTCTATAGTGGAACGTATGGCAATAGGAATAATACATGCAGAAGTGTTTAGTAATACTAAGAACCACACAAAGAATTTTATTAATATTACTTTAAATAACTTCCCCAATAAGGAAAGAACACAGCTGCCAGCCATGGGTAGAAACAGCCTCAAATGGTCACTTATGAGCCAAGCCTCCCACAGGTTTACTGAGCTCACACTTCCTTGGGT
The DNA here is from genome assembly GCF_003031525.2 of Neophocaena asiaeorientalis asiaeorientalis. Lineage (NCBI taxonomy): Eukaryota > Metazoa > Chordata > Mammalia > Artiodactyla > Phocoenidae > Neophocaena > Neophocaena asiaeorientalis. Next base: position 3,792,568 of record NW_020185324.1, read on the forward strand.
CTTTCAGAGTGGGCAACGCTCGGCACTTTGCATCGACCTTCAGTGGTACCTGCCAATTATCTTCCTCAGAGACCCGCTAAGAGGGCTGTACTCTGGAACACCTGCAATCTCTGCTCTTTAAAAATAGAAAACCACTTTAACTTGTGTAGGCTTAACACAAGTGGGGGCAGAGAACTACCTCAACCCTGGTACACTCAGAGATTTTGCTTCTCCTTTGTATCTGAAAATATTCTGTTTGGTTTTTTTTCAAATAATGAATTGTTTTTCTGAAAATTAGAAATGAATTGATCAAATAGGACATTTATTGGTAAACTATAAACAAAACTTAATTACCACTACTTTCCTAGTTTCTTTAGGCATATTACTACCATTGAGAGAAATCATCAGCCTTGAGTATAATTCTCACAATCATTTAGTCCACATGGTATAAACCACCAATTCACACACACACACACACATAAAATACAAATTCTTTATATATATATAAGATCAGATGTTCAAGTTCAGTGTGGAAAATATGAAATAAAAATTTTTAAACCTTTTTTTCACTTTCTAGAATCACAATATATCTTTAAAATTCTATTGATTAAGAGACAGAGAAATAAGCATTCTGTTCATTGATGAGGGCTATGTAAATTGGTAAATCTCTTTGGAGGATAGTATATCTAATTTCAAAATACCTATCTCTTAGTACTCAGCAATTCCACTTCTGAAAATGGACTGTAGATGGACTGGAGTCAAAGCTTATTAGGAGGACAGATTTTTATGATGAAAACCTAAATGAAAATTATAAACGTACTCCGAAATCCCTTCAAGCTGCCTCAAAGTACAGCATCCTCTATAGAGTTACAATGTAATCTACATGTGAGAAATATATAAATGTGTAGACATACATGTGCAAAATATAATCTTTATAGTATTTCTAGCAACAAAGGATGATGAGACCCTCACTCAATACCCAAAATTAAAAGATACAGCTGGGGCTTCCCTGGTGGTGCAGTGGTTGAGAGTCCACCTGCTGATGCAGGGGACATGGGTTCGTGCCCCAGTCCGGGAAAATCCCACATGCCACGGAGCGGCTGGGCCCGTGAGCCATGGCCGCTGAGCCTGCGCGTCCGGAGCCTGTGCTCCGCAACGGGAGAGGCCACAACAGTGAGAGGCCCACGTACCAAAAAAAAAAAGATAAAGCTGAAATTATTGATGATGATAGTAAAGGCGAGTTATGCCCAGGCACCTTGTCTCTGCATAGAGCAGACTGCTTAGCTTTCATGGTTTGGTTTGGTTTTGTAAGCATGGAGTTCAGGGGTTGCAACTTTTCAGAGGTGTGAGTAGGTTGACATCATTTGTAGAAGCCTGGTTACTTGGGTGAGACTGTTGGTTGTAACCTGAGGTGTGTTTATTGGCGTGGATCTCTGGTTGACGGGCTTTCAGAAGCCGGGTGGACGTTGACTGGTTGCTTTGTAAGAGTGTGTTCAGGTTGTTGATCCGTTGGTTTATGAGGAGTTCTGGTGGCTCCTTGTTATCATGGTTACAGAAGAATGCATCTTTTCCGAAATGTGTGGAAATATATTTGGTCTTATCGTTTTTACCCAAATGTCCTTTGATGCAACTGCACTTCATAATCACAAAAATAGACAAGGATGTTCGCGGCCTAAAGAGATTGCAAACAACTTACATAAATGAGGTGATTAAATGAATTTGGCACATCTGTACTATGGAAAACAATGTAACTGTTTTTATAAGGAAGGAAACTAGATGTACTGATATGAAACAATTTCCATGATGTGGTGAGTGAAAAAAGCAAGGGGTAGAACAAGTTCTTATCTATATGTAGAACTCTCTGGAAGGAGTAAAAGAAAGAAACTGATAAAAGTATTTATCTCAAGAGAGAGAAACTGGGAGACTTTGGGTGGGAAGAGTAGAGGAAAACCTTTCATTAGAAAGTCGGCGTTCAAAACCCAGCAATCTTGGACTCGAAATTCCATTCTCTTTCCACACTGCCCCGCCAAACTCCTCTCGTGTGTGATTTTTCAGGTTGATGCTCCAGTCGGCTTTGGGTAAGAGCACCACCGACATAACTCCATAAAATGGTCTTTAAAAACTTATCACACCATCAGCCTGAATCCCCCTCTTCTTACTTAACCCCATTTGCCTGATTGACTGTGTCCTCGAGGTTTGGCACACTTGGGGTGAGCACCATTCTTAGGGACCATCCTGAGGAAGAACTGTGCTGCCCAGAGAGCGCCCGCTCGCACTCCTTCCCAGCCCTGCCCCCGGTCCACACCCGCGGGGATGTCCCCACTCGCCCTGTGGAATGCTTCGGCTGTTTGCCTTCTCCGTAGACGAGAGCCTGTTTCCTCCGCCTTCCCGGTTTAGTCAGCGCAGAGTTGACACGTCTGCGAGGACGTCTTTCAACCGCCCCCGGCATCAGCGCCTCCAGGGCCCCTGAAGTACTTTCCCCAGTCTTCTCTCAAATCTTTCCTGCCTCTCGCAAGCAACTGTGAGGCTCACAACTAAACCCAGCCAGCCGGGTGTGGTCTCCAGAGGACTCCACAGATTTTACTACTACAGTGAGAAGAGAACTCATGAATGCAAAATAACGTGGAGCAGGAACAAAGTCCCGTCAGAATGACTGAAATTTCTAGGGCTGCTCAAGTCAGCACTGGCTGAGGGGCGGCTGGGGCGCGGGGAGGGGATGCGAACCGTGGGCGGAGCAGTAGGAAGATGACGTGAGGCTCACCGTCCGACGGTGAAGGTGCTTCAGAACCAAATATTCACACAGCTGTAGGGCTTTCCTCTTGGGTGGGGCTGCATCAATTAAGTAGGCGGATCCCTGTATTTTTATCTAAATTTCAACCACTCCACAGGCTTTTCTTTGGAGCACACACATGGAGAGAGTGCCTAGGGTGTCCCGGTGTCTCTTCTCATAAAGACCTGAATCCTATTGGATTAGAGCTCCACCCTGATGGCGTCATTAAATCTTATTACTTCCTTTAGAGGCCCATTTCCAAATACAGCCACATTGGGGGTTTGGGCTTCAACTTATAATTTTGGAAAGGACACAAGCATCCGGTCCAGAGTAGGTGTATGTCGCCCCCTCCTATCATACTCGGGTCAAAACAGCAGTCTGCATACAGCTCTGAAGCAGATGGGATGAATCTATTCTCCACAGACCTCCAGGCACCTGGGACTCTGCTGGGCGTGACGATGGGTTTTAGGGCATTAGGGCACCGTGGTTAAGAACTCAGGTTCTGAACTAACGACAGATAGGCAGCACCTCTTGTTTGCTGTCTTGGGAACGTGACTTCGGCTCTCTGGGCCAGAGTTCCACAGCGACATGTGCACACGGCAGCACACCGGGTACTATGTATGCTGTGTCAAGACCTGGGGTGGCCTGAGCCCCTTGTTCACTTGCTTCTGGTCACAAACAGCCTCCCCACTGAAACCGAGCACGACCCTGCGAGGCCCTCCCCAGTACAAAAGCCTTTCCCTGAGTTCCAAGGAGGAGATTCAAACAGGCATAAGGAAAGTGACGGGATGCAGAAACAAAGGAAAAGAGGTCAAGGAGGAATAGTGTAGTAATAAGGAAGGGCTCCCCCTCACGGGATATACATAACAATCTGATACATCTTTGAGTTCTTCTACAGGAACTAAGGTTCCCACCCAGGTTGAGGATGGTAACTTCAGGCTGAGCACAAGCACACAGACCCCAGACTGGTCGGAACCAGGCTGATGACTGAGACTGCTGAAACATCACCCTGTTACCTCACCACCAACCAATGAAAAGAAAGTCACACACCCTGTAGCCCTCCCGCCAAGTGTAACCTTTAAAAGCACTTCCCTGAAAGTGTTGGGTCTACTGAGCACCAGCCACCTGATCTCCCTGCTTGGCCCTGAAATACACCTTTCTCTGCTCCAAACTCCAATGTTTCCGTTTGTTTGGCCTCACTGGGCACTGGGCACATGAACCCGGGTTCAACAACACTGTGACAGTGTACAATAATGATCTACACGTCCTGACATGAAAACAGAACAGGTGATGGGGTTCAGGACACACTACCCAAAATATGGCACCTTGGGATGATAATATCTTAAGCCGAAGGAATTAAAATAACAAAACAAAAGGAGAAGCAGGAAGATCACTCTGACCTCCCCCTGATCACCCTTCCTCCCTGAAATAGGTCATAAAATGCCTGTGTGAAAAGTACCCCATACCAGGAGGAGGAAAGACATTCATATCACCAAAGACAGGGGATTCGGGACCAAGAAATCTGTACAAACAAACCTTGTTAAACTAACCCTTATCGTCCTAGTTACTTCTTCACCATTTACTACCCAGAGCCCAAATCCCTTTGACTTGTCAATTCTTCACAAATTTATTGTTGCTTTGTTTCAAAAAAATTTTTTCAAATTTCCACAGTGAACACATATTACTTTGTATAAATTATTTTAAAGTGTTTTAAAGCATTAAATTTATCCACTGAAGGAAATTCAAAAAGATTTTCTTCAGCTAGATCCCAGGTGGAAGGTCTGAAATATGAGAAATGGCAGACATGGGGGTGAATCTAAAACACTGGCTGTACAAAACAACAATCATAATGTCAAATGTGTGCGTATAGAAACAAGCCAGAACCAAAATACTGGGCCAAGATTGCATTAACCTTGAGAGGGGGTTATCAGAGCTACCACAGCATATTATTATTCAGTGGCACTATTCACAAAGTACAGAGGAAGTGCAGGAGTGAAAAGAGAAACACTAAGAATTTTCTTTAAGGACTCCTTTTGAGCCATTAAGATTGAGAGAGAGAAAAAGCTTCTGAACACATTTGAGGGAGACATCTCCATAAAATATAGGCAGGATTTATAGTTCAAGATAAAGATAGGACATGGAACCAACCTAAATGTCCATCGACAGATGAATGGATAAAGAAGATGTGGCACATATATACAATGGAATATTACTCAGCCATAAAAAGAAACGAAAATGATTTATTTGTAGTGAGGTGGATGGACTTAGAGTCTGTCATACAGAATGAATTAAGTCAGAAAGAGAAAAACAAATATTGGATGCTAATGCATATATATGGAATCTAAAAAAAAAGAAGTGGTACTGATGAACCTAGTTGCAGGGCAGGAATAAAGAGGTAGACATAGAGAATGGACTTGAGGACACAGGGTGGGAGAACGAAGCTGGGGTGAAGCTGAGAGTAGCATGGACATATACACACTACCGAATGCAAAACAGATAGCTGGTGGGGAGCAGCCACATAGCACAGGGAGATCGGCTCGGTGCTTTGCGATGACCTAGAGGGGTGGGATAGGGAGGGTGGGAGGGAGGCTCAAGAGGGAGGGGATATGGGGACATATGTATGCATATGGCTGATTCACTTTGGTGTACAACAGAAACTAACACAGTTTTGTGAAGCAATTATACTCTGATAAAGATCTATTAAAAAAAAAGAAAATATGATGGGAAAAATATCCTCTACACATTTTCAATATATTTATGTATACAATATATACACATATATGCATGTACATGTATGTATATTTGAAAATAAACTTAACAAGAAATTTTTTTTTTTTTTTTTAACAAGAAATTTTTAAAGAAGGTAAAGATGGACATAATGTACCTTTGAGAATGGATTTGTCTCTTAGTAACTTAAGGTCAGAAAAGCAAACGGTAATAACTTAAAAATAAGCACACGCTTGGCAGTTAGGCCATTTCATGTTAACAAATCCAGCTAAACAGTTTCTATAGCTCACAAGGTATTCATTCGTAATTCACCAAACGAAAGCAATTTGTAGTATGTAACAGAGGCAAATAAAAGTTCTGTGAAATTGTTCCAAAGTTTCCGTATAATTTAATGTATCTCCTTTTTATGGGGGACTCATATCTCTAATATCATGTTTTCTGTTTCCACGCTAGATATGAATCTATACATCTCGGTTCCATCCTTCATCATTTACTGGTAGCTAAATTATGGTGGATTACGCTAATGAAAAATTTCAATCTTGTTTAATTTACCCACATGCTAAATATTCAGGACACAGGAGGAAAAAGAGTATGTTCTTAGAAAAGACAAACTTGTGGATTCCATGGATTTAAAGAACATTCTTGGAAGTCTCTTTATATTTAATGCTTATTGAGAACATGAGTGAATGGATGGATATGTAAATGAATGGATGGTTATGCAAACAATTAAGCAAACTACTTGATCACATCCCTCCCTTTGGTTTTGTTTCCTCTACCCTGTCAGCTGGTTATGAGCACCTGCAGAGGTTATTTTGTGAAGGACTATTTTCCAAGTTGGCCTTAGTAATTGGGGGAGTTCCAGCCTTAGTTCTGCCTCAGTTCTGCCCAACACTCAGTCCCACAGGCTCTTCCCTAATTGAGAGCGCGCACTGTTGGCTGCAGACACCTAGAATCTCAGCAGGGGAGCTGCCCAAGTCACAGACCTTGGTTCGCATTCAATTCAGCACCTGTGCAGTTGGCCTGTGGCCTTGCATCCCAGTCTCAGCAGTGACAGCTCCTGAGAGGGTTCCCACCTGGCTTTCTAAATCAGTGTTGCTCACTCAGCCGTGGGCTAGTCATCCCCATTTGGCAGGAGTGACGCCTATGAAAAGGTGAAGGGCCAAACACTTAGAGGAGAAAGTGGGGGCAATGCTATATTTTAATAAAGAGGTGAAAAAAGGTTCTGATAACATGGGGATATATTTTGAAAGAAGTCCTAGCCAAAGACACCACTCTCACTCCAAATGCTTATATGTGAAGAAACACTACATACAATGAATCAGAAGTCACAAAGGCATAGACCCCTCAGAAAGAGGGGGTTGTAAAAGTCCAATAGTCCTAAGTCCTCCCTAGAGGTAAGGAAGACAGGAAAACCAGGTCTTTCCGGTGTCACACAACCTGTCAATGGCAGACTGAGGGCAGTGACCTTACATGTGTCTGCCGCTTCACAAAGCACGTCGGCATACGCTGTCTTATTTATTACACCACACTAACGCTGTAAATTAGGTATTTGTTATGATGCTTATTTTACAACTAAGGAAACTACCTGTCACGCTCAAACAATCCAGGAATCAGCAGCTTGATGGTTCTTTACCCTTGACCTAGATATTTGATAATAAATATTTGTAGAACTGTGCTGAACCAAGTTTTTCACTGAAGTTGACTATGTTTTTACAGACTGAGAATGATTTGGAGATCACTGAGAAATACAAAACATAACTTCGTGAAAAACAAAGAAAGTAAATACAGAGATAAACTTTGAGCTATATAATAATAATTATGAATTGTGTTTTTCTTACAAATAGAATTAAAATACACAGCTCTAATGAATCAATTATAACACATAATTGAGAAGGTAATAAATGGAGTTAAATTGTTCTAAGGCCCATGTATTATCCAGGAGGAAGGTAAAAGTATTGATACTTTTAGATCTTGCTGATATATATAGTTAATTATAATTAACTATAATGTACTATAGTACTATAGTACTATAATGTACTATAATATATATTATTTCTTTCGAGTAAATCAATAAAAGAATAGAAAAAGAGTACACAGCTTCTTACCCAGCAGAAGGGGAAATGGAATGATAGAAAGTATTCGGTCCAATAGAAGGGACAAACGGAGAAAGAAAACACAGGACAGGCAGGACAAATAAAGACTCAAAATAAGATGGTAGATGAAACCTAATTACGTCAGCAATTGTATCAACATAAATAGACTAAATGCTCCAACTAGCATCCATGATTGGTCTGAAAACAATTTAACTTTAATCCGTTTACAAGAATACATCTAAAACATTAAAATATATAAAAGTTGAAAGTAAAATTATGAGAAAGCATAAGTCAAAAGAATACTGGTATTCTATGTTAGTATCAGACAAGATAGACTTCCAGGCAAAAACCAGTACAAGGAAGATATGTAGTCATTTCCTAATGGTAAAAGGCTCAATCCTTCAGGAAGATAAAATAATTTTAAGTTGCTGTACTAGTAACACCATTGCCAAAAACTAAACAATCAAGCAAACACAGAATTACAAGGAGAAGTAGACAAATCCACAATCAGATTAAGAGATTAAAAGTCAACCCTCTGAGTAAATTATAGAACAGGAAGACAAACATACCAGTATGAACACTGAAAATATGAGCAACATAATTACAAGCTAGAGCACATGGATGTACATACAATCTGCACATAGTACCAAATAATACACATTCTTTTATGGCACACACAATATTTAAGGAAACCAACTGTATACTAGGTCATAAAGTAAACCTATACAAATCTCAGAAGACTGAAATCATACAGAATTTCTTCTCTGACAGCAACGTAATTAAGTGACAAATCAATCACAAGATAACTAGAAAATCTTCATATGTTTGGAAAGTAAGACACAGACTTCCAAGTTGTCCATGGGTTAAACAGGAAATGATAAGGTAAATCAGACCATGTTCAGAGTGATTACAAACACATGACAAAATGTCCCGGACCATCTTTTTGTCATTAGACAGAAAGACCTAGAGAAAACGGAAAATTTTCTAAAAAAAATGTAACTTATCAAAACTGACCTAGGAAGGAATTTAAAACTTGAGTTGTAACATAACCATTAAAGAAATTGAACCAGTCATTTAAAATATTCCCAAAAAGGAAATTCTAGGTCCAAGTGGCTTGAACTGACGAAGTTCACCAAACGTTCAAGGAACAATTAAGAAAACAAGATAGAGCGAATGGTAGAGAAGCATTAATCAAAGAAAGCATGTCTGAAAAATACCTGGATGAGAAAGAAGACAGTGAATAAGTCCTCATTACTGAACCTAAAAGGACTCCAAAAGAGTTAATTATTAGCTTTATCAGCAGTCAAAAAGGAAAGACTGGAATCCCAGAAAAATGTCATTTTCCTCTGGCATAATTATAGCAAGGACTGACCAAGTCCTTCCCCCTGAACTGCCCAGAGGATGGTGGGTAGGGGCTGCAGACCCTCCCACAAGCATGCCCTTGGGCTTCCCACACAGCTCACTGGCTATGTATTATCTCTTTTAATCTTCACACTACCTCTGTATTGTGAATCCTATTCTTATCTTAATTTTACAGATGATGAAGCTGAACTTTAGAAAAGTGATTTTCATGGCCACATAGTTAGCAAATGGCATGGCTGGGGATGGAAGACAGGCCAACTGACTAGAAAACTCATACCCTTAGCTTCTCCTCTACACCTATGTTATTAGTGGTCCTAATGAACCTCCCAGCAGGATCCATCCATGTGTGCTTCCCCACAACAACTCTCCTCTTCCTTGGCACAGATAATCCAGTGCTGACTATTTCAAAGAAGCATATGGTGCCCAAGGATTGACCTTTGGAGAGCTATGTATAGAATGTGGACATTCTGAGATTTGTGCCATTATATGAAAACAGGCGGTCAGCAGTTACCCATAACAGTTGTTTAAAATAGCACCTGAAAAATATTTAGTATCTTCCTAAAATGGGGTTTGACAATAGAGACTACCCCAAAGTAGAGTTGTTGGGATAATTGAGTTAATATTTGTCCTTTATGTTAACCACCAAGAAGCAAGCAGTCAGAAGGCATCTCTGCAAAACACTGTTCACCCTTGCAGCATGGCCAACCAGTGCTGTGTCTGCCCAGTCCCAATTGCATTACATTCTGATAAACATCCAAGGACAGTTATGAAGAACACCTAAATTTCATAATTGGGCTCCTCTCGAGAAGAAATATCCCAAATCTGAAGGAGTGTTGGAGGTGGAACAAATCAATTTAGCTAACAAGCATGCACCTTACCCCAGTGCTCTGGGCTTCAGCATCTTGAGTTCAGGACTTGTCATCTCCCTTCTGGAATGAATTTCCCCTCTAGACACATTACTCTCACTCCCCTTATAGCTGTACCAGGGTCATACTCTAATTTCTCAGATTTCGTTACGTGAATCAGTCCAGTGCGTAACACTGAGTCTGAGGAATCGTGAGTCATGTGTTACACACATCTCCCATTTTTATCTTTGCTTGGTGGAATGTGTTGTAGCGTTTTAAAATAGATCTTGGTCTCCTTGAACCTTTATATTCAAATTCATTCTTAGGGTGAAAGAAAAAATTATGAAGTCAAATGTAAAGGACAGACTTCTTGTAAACCCATGACTAAGCAGCTACCCTCAGTGAGCAGAGAGAGAAGTCCCCATCAGGCCACTGCCCCACCAGCACCTTCTGCTGGTCCTTCAGTCCTGAGCAAGAAGACTGGAGGACCTGTGCCCTCAGCATGTATTGGTACTGCTGATGCAGACAAAATAAGTTAATGCATTCAGAATTCCTAATAAGTCTGACATCCAAATGTAAAGAAAGTGGAAACTTTGAAATGTGCTGAATTTTAGAGAGGGGGTGTGCCATTTATAGGAGCCCAAGAATTTTAGTGTAGTGGGTGTAAATTTCACAACCCATAAACTCACTCTGTTACAAAAGTATTTTTTAAATCTCTATTTCCAGCTCCCCTTCTGCTGGTTAGCAGAACATTTATTAGCTGTTATCTTTGTAAAGTAGAATTGGATTGGGAGGGGGAACTTTTTTTTTACTTTGTATACTTCTGTGCAATTTTACTTTATTATCTTATGAAAAAGGGTCCATTCCTCCTAACTCCTAATGAAAATCCTTTTTGGACAAGATTCAGATGAACTCTGCTACCCAAGGAAAAGCAAGGGGTTGATGGTGATGCTTCAGAATTCTCCCAGCAGAACATGGCAGCAGATATGTTCTCCCCCAGAAGCCACCTTGTAAAACTCAATGTTCGAACTGATGCACCTACAGGTTACTGTTAAGAAATTGGACCTCTCTTAAAAACTTAAATATAAGATATGACACCATAAAACTCCTAGAAGAGATCATAGGCAAAACATTCTCTGACATAAATCATACCAATGTCTCCTTAGGTCAGTCTCCCAAGGCAATAGAAATAAAAACAAAAATAAACAAATTGGACCTAATCAAACTTACAAGCTTTTGCACAGCAAAGGAAACCATAAACAAAATGAAAAGACAACCTACAGACTGGGAGAAAATATTTGCAGAAGATGCAACCGACAAGTGCTTAATTTCCCAAATATATAAACAGCTCATAAACTCAACAACAACAACAAAAAAACAAGCAACCCAATCAAACAAATGGGCAGCAGACCTAAATAGACATTTCTCCAAAGAAGACATACAGATGGCCAACAGGCACATGAAAAGATGCTCAACATCACTATTTACTAGAGAAATGGAAATCAAAACTACAATGAGGTACCACCTCACACTGGTCAGAATGGCCATCATTAAAAAGTCTACAAATAACAAATGCTGGAGAGGGTGTGGAGAAAAGAGAATCCTGTCACACTATTGGTTGGAATGTAAATTGGTGCAGCCACTATGGAAAACAGTATGGAGGTTCCTCAAAAAGCTAAAAATAGAGTTGCCATATGATCCAGCAATCCCACTCCTGGGCATATACCCAGACAAAACTATAATTCAAAAAGGTACATGCACCCCTATGTTTATAGCAGCACTAATTACAATAACCAAGACATGGAAACAACCTAAATGTCCATCAACAGATGAATGGATAAAGATGTGGTGTGTGTGCATGTGTGTGTGTGTGTATACATATGTATACACACACACACACAGACACGCGTGCACACACACACACAATGGAATATTACTCAGCCAACAAAAAGAATGAAATAATGCCATTTGCAGCAACATGGATGAACCTAGAAATGATTATATGAAGCTAAGTAGATCAGAAAGAGAAAGACAAATACCATATGATATCACTTATATGTGGAATCTAAAATATGATACAAGTCAACATATCTATAAAACAAAAACAGACTCGCAGACATAGAGAACAGACTTACGGTTGCCAAGTGGGTGCAGGGGTAGGGGAGGAAAGGAGTTGGAGTCTGAGATTAGCAGATGCAAACTATTATATACAGGATGGATAAACAGCAAGGTCCTACTGTATAGCACAGGGAACTATATTCAATACCCTGTGACAAACCATAATGGAAAAGAATATGAAAAAGAATATATATAATATATATAAAAATAACTGAGTCACTTTGCTGTACAGAAGAAATTAACACATTGTCAATAAACTATACTTCAATAAAATTAAAAAAAAAAAAAAGAAATTGGGCCTCTAATAAGATACAGAAACATTCTAGTGCCAGAAAATTGAGTTCAGTAAAAGCTGGAGGTAGAGTGGTAGGACTAATGAGGAGGGCAGACAGTGAGTGTGGACATCCCTATCGGCTCAATAGTTGACAGCCAGCACGGACAGGGACAGCTAGAGGAGTGGGGTAGACAAGCCCCGGAGTTCCCGTCTCTGGCTCTCTTAATTCCTATGACACTGCTTAGCAAAAGCATTTCTATGCAAGAGCATGACTCTTGCTGCTTCCCCAGTCCTAAGCTGTGTGGCATTTTGGATTTTGCAAATCATTCGGGATGGCCATATGGCATCCTAGGTTTAATTGACTGAAGTTGGGCATATGGCAGTGATAGCACACCTATCAAGCAAGTAAACCATACTATTTCTGCAGTACAAACAGTGTGATTTCCTGCCCATATCTGCTGTTTCTTAGGGTTTCCCCTAGACACATTCTGTGGTCTTGGTCTACTGCCGAGTGCCACAGCGAGCCCTCTATCTTCTAAAGATCACAGGGCTACTTCTCTGATGCACAGAACCTTACAGAGACGTTAATCATCTGAATAGCCATTTGGGCAAAGTGGAAAAACACTGGGAACTCTAGACCACTGAGAAACGCATTTCTGCAGGATCTGGACAGCTTGTAAATTTGGGAGACTTTCCAAATTTTCCTGTTACAGAGTGTATCTTTACTCTTATCAGGCACTCAGATTTTTTTTTAAAAAAGAATATTCTTAGCATTTACTTGTTAACTCAGATCAACAAATTTATCCTTTTGTAATAAGATATAAGAAATCAGGTAGGCAGTACTCAATTGTGATTACTGAAGCATGAACATTTCATAGCTACTTCTGGTTTAAGACATCATTAAATAATGTGTTAAACGTAAAGCTGAAACACAGTATTTGGGACACCTTTCAATATAAATGCATAAGTTAAATGTTTCCTGGGCTCATGAAAACTGTTGGGTGGATTTGGGATTTTAAGCCATTAGGTGAGACTGAACTCAGACTAGTTTTGATGTTTTTCAAAAAACAGCTCGATAAATTATCTTACAGCATATATACAGATAACAACTACACAGATCAAGAAATAGAATGGTGTTAGCACCAGAAAACCTCGAGCTCTTTCCTAATTGCAAATGTTTTTGTAACCGAACAGGATCCTATGGGCCCTTCCTGGGACAGACCCTTCCCCCATATCCTCTGTTTTATCTCCTCTCTGAAATACCTAGATCATAGTACCTGATGCACTTTTCCTGAGTCGTTTTACAGATGTGAAAACTACCACCAAATGGAAGAAATTAACTACTTGATGACCATGAGCATGTAGCCCCCAGACCTACTGGCACCTAAGGATTGATAATGTTAACCCCTGTGACGCTGCCCTATTACCTCACCATTAGCCAATCACAGAACTGTGCATGAGCTGATCATATAACCTGAGACTCGCCTCCCTCACCTTGCCTTTAAAAATGCTTTCCTGAAACCCATCGGTGAGTTGGGGTGTTTTGAGCACTAGCTGCCCCGGATTCCTTGTTTGGCGCCCTGCGATAAAGGCTGCACTTTCCTTCAGCACAACCCAGTGTCTAAGTTTGCTTCATTTTCTCCTCTCCAAAGATAAGCAATAAACTTTGGTATGCGTCTTCCTGGTTTTGAACTTTATAAATGGAATAATGTAACATGTATTCCTTCATGTTTGGCTTCTTTTTCCATGTAATGTTTGTGAGATTTAACAAGTTAATTGTACTTTGTTTTATTCACTACTGTATGGTATTCCTTATATAAAGAGCTTGTAATTTCTTTATTTTACATTTGAAGGAAATGGGCTGTTTTCAGTTTGGTAAGATTATGAGTCACTTCTTAGATCAGAAAGATTTTTTTTAAATTTCTTCTTTCATAATTTAAAGAACAGTTCCTCTACTTTATACACGTAATGACGTGTTCTGAGAATATGTAGGTGTGTTAACAGGTTACAATTAAAATGACAGTGGTGTAATGACATGTTAACGTAAGTGCTTAGTGTTGCATTTGCGATTCCTATTCCAAGTTTAGGATGATCACTTGGGGTATAAAATATTTATTTGCCCAAAGTGCATCCACAATTAATACGGTAACTGCTGACGCAAGGGTTCCAAATGATCAAATATCATTTTGCTGAGTAATCAATTTGCCAAATTATTTAGGAATTTTTTAAGTGTTGATATCTCTGCCTGTACAATGGCAAACAGTCCTAGATCAAACATAAGATGACTTTACAACAATGTTTTTCAACTAACTAGCTTCTAGTGATTTGATTCAGAGCTTTTGAAGGAATTACAAATTGGTTTAGGCTTTTACAGAGTTCAGCAACATTTCCAAAAAAGTTTTGCCATGTATTGGCTTCCAGAAGTGTGTATAGAGAATGTGTGTGTATGGGAAAAATAGGATGAATGCACAGAAAAATGCTCGAGGTGTCATTAAGAATTATTTGTAATGGTAGAAACCATCAACCTTAAATCGTATGATCATTAGGTATAATCATGAGAATATCTTAATTCATACAAGTATTTGTTGATTAAATAATATGCTAAGTACCATGCAACACCCTGGGAATTATGTAGTGATCAAGACTGAGAGGTCCCTGAGGTTTCAACTGGAGATGGTGACTTGTAAGATCCTGAACTCACTTCCTCCCATGGACGCCCGGAATCTACAGCTACAGATGGAACAAATTTCCTCTGAAAAAACCCTAAAGGCTGGCTGAGCAACTCCTATACGTTGGGTAAACAAGAAACAAAAACACATCAAAGCGGGTAGGAGAGACTGGGACACAACCTCACCACAAACTTCACCCCCCCCACACCCCACCCCTCCCCCAATTTCTCCCTGAAGAGCCAAGCCTTCCTACCCCACATTGGGCACCTCCACTTTTAAGACCTTCACCTTACAGACGAGCCCCCCAAACATCTAGAACATTTGAAAACGAACAGGGCTCCAGTCCTGGAGACCCAAAAGGCTCTAGCAAAACTGAGAAGGGCTCTTAAAGGGCTGGAACGCCCGGACTCACCGCCCCAGGCTCCACGCAGACTTGAAGTGAAGGAGGAAGCTCGTTTGCTTCTATTAAACGCGTTGTGTAGTTTAGCCCGCTCACCTGGGAGCCACCGGTATCCTTCCGGGGAGACAGCTTGGCGCCATCACCTTTTGCCCGAGCCTGGCTCCAGCCACTGGCGCCATCTTTTTTTGTTGTTGTAATCTATAGTAGGTCTTTCTATTTTCTTCCTGGCAGGTGCCCTCTTCCTCTCCCTTTGCTGCATTCCAGAGCCAGTATCGTCTGGAAGGAAGCTTTCACAGGTGTCTGGTGCCTCCGGTTCGGCGGCCGCCGTCCAGGGAACTCTGCTCAGCCACGCGGCTCTGCAGGCCGGGGCGGGGGGGGGTCTTGTGTTCCTGGTCCCCACAGGACTGGAACAATGGAGAGACAGTCGTGGCGGGCTACCACCCCCAGGACACTGCACAGACAGCTCACTGACACATACTCCCAGTCTTGAGAAAGAGCCCCTTTGCTGGCCCAGGAGCTCTGGCCTGGGGCGCATCCTTCCAGCCTCAGAGAATGGAGGCTAGCGGTCCCGGGCTTTGCGCTTTCCCTATGCCTCCCTCCAGCTCACCAGCACCGCCCAGAAAGGAGCTTATACTCTTGTCTGGTGCCCTGGTTTTTGAGGTTGCCACCAGGGAACACCTCTTCACGGCCTGGCTCTAGTGGCCCACAGGACTGTAGCCAACAGAGTTCTTACACACTCACCACCCACAGGACACAGGAAGAGGCAATAGATCCAGGAGCTCAGTCTCCCTGTGAAAGTGGCCCATTAGCTCATCATCCATCATAACTGCAACCTGAGGGGCAGGCATCTAGTTAAAGACCAAGAGGTCCCTGAAATCATGAAGTTTGGAATTATAAAGGGAAATGGACATTAAGGAAATATTCATCCAAATATTTATTTAGTGTTAAAAGTGGTTAGTGCTATACACAAACTTTCAACACCTTGGGTTCTGAGAGTTTTTTATAGATTTTGGTTACAAGTCCTTTATCAGATATATGTTTTATAAATGTTTTCTCCCAGCTGGTGGTGTCAGAAACTTATTTTAGCCTGCTGACAAACTAACAAGTGATCCTACCAGGGTGTTAAAGACACTGGCAGGACACACGAAGCTCCTGGGTTAGAGAAAAAGGACTTTGGAACTGCATATTCACATCTGTTTCATTTGCTCCCCCAAACGCTCCAAGACCCTTGAGGGACATGGAAAGGCCCAGGTAGGTTCTGCACACAGGGTGGATTTGTGTCACGGCTGAGAAACCCCAAGTTTAAATCCCCGATCATTTAAAGAGGGCTGATGGCAAAGCTACCCAACCTTTGCCCTGGTCAGGAAACAAGCATGCCCTTTGCCCCAGTGGGAGCCTTTATCTCTATCTTCCAAAGCTTTCTGTTACATATAGCTTTGAAAAAATAGTCCAGAACAAAAGTGGTTAATGCATTTGCTCAAAACATATGCAAAAAAAAAAAAAAAATGAAAGACCCAAGGAAAATCACCTCCCAATACATGACTTGTCTTTTCCTTCTCCTAGCAGTGTCTATTGAGGAGCAGAAAATTTTTGATAAAGTCCAAATAAGCAATTTGTTTTTTAATATATCATGCTTGGAGTCACATCTAAGAAAACTCTGTCTGATCCAAGATCTCAAAGGTTTTTCCTATTTTTTTTCTAAACGTTTTATAGTTTTAGGTTTTATATATGGGTTTATGTTTAATTTTTATATATGGTGTAAGGTAATGATCAAAGTTCATTTTTTTTAGCATATATTTAATCACTCTAGCACTATTTTTTGAAAGATCATACACTTTCTGCTGAATTGCCTTTGCTCATTTGTCAAAAATCAGTGGTCTGTAAATGTGTGGGTCCATTTCTGCATTCTTTATTCTGTTCCATCGATCCATTTGATAGATTCCGTCGATCTGTCTTGATGCCAATACCACACTGTCTTGATTACTGTAGTTTATAAGAGCCTTGAATTCAGGTACTGGTAGTTCTCCAACTTAGTTCTTCTTTTTCAAAGTTTTTTAGCTATCCTAGATCCATTGTATTTCCATATGAATTGTAAAGTCAGTTTGCCATTTTCTATTAAAAGCTTGATGGGGTTCTGATGAAGACTGTGTTGACTCTATAGACCAAATTGGGGAGAAAAAATATCTTAACAATATCGAGTCTTTTGCCTTATGAACACAGTAGATCTCTCCATTTATTTAAGTCTTTGATTTCCTTAGAAATGTTTTATAGTTTTTCAGTGTACAGGTCTTACACACCTTTCATCAGATTTATCACTATGTATTTCATAATTAGTTTTTCTATTTTCTTTCTTTCGCTATCTTTTTGCTTTCAGCTCTTCTTGAGTGCTTTTATCCAGACACACAGAGAGGTGTCACCTTTTAAAATTCCTTCTGACAATCTTTTACTTTTTGCGTTATATAGTGCACTTACATTTACTTTAATTACTAATATATTTGTGTGCAGACAACTCAGACACAAATTCCCATGTAGCCAGTAATGCATGGGATACTTCCCAATCTCAGAGCTATCAATAAGCTGATGCAAAACCAGGAAGCTACTATGTCTAAGGTCCCTCAGCCTAAATCCTCTGCTTGCCACCCAGCCCCTGTAAGGGTAAGCAGACCCTGCCTCCTGGTCCAGTTGTTGCTTCCGAGAGAAGCAGACCAGAATCAGACCAGAGTGCTCTCCTGCTCCCTTCCCCCAGTTTCAAAGTACATTATCCTCAGCAAAATGGCAGCCACTCTACTTATTATGGTGTTCCACACACAAAAAGTCTGCGTGTCAGCCAAATGACAAATTTCAACATGCGTTACTTTTAGACCACGCTGAAGAAAAAATCTGGCGGACTGACTTGAATCAGCTAATGAAAACCAGTGACATTTCTCGGGTTGAGTTCAAGTCTTGAAATATCCAGATTCCAAAAGAAAAGGAAATAATATTAAGAACCTATGGGGGAAAGAATATTGTAATCAATAAGTAAAGGTACTAATTACAGGATATATTTGAAAGACCTCAGATTTCCAAGGGAAACCAAGTACAAAAATAAGGTTAGAAACTGTGAACTCTATTTCTTTGTACAAAGTCTTATCTCCCATGTGTGATGGCTGCAACATAAAAATGCCTAAACTGGCCAGATTCATTTTCTTTCTAGCATAGTATTGTATCTTATACTGGCTATAATTTTGTCTCTTCCTTTCATTTATTTATTAAATAACATTATTTGGTACATTTCTATGTTACTGAATTAAATGTCCATATAAGTTAGAATGATTTTGGTGTTTCTGTGGGCTAACATGTCAATGTTTGTTTTAGAAGTAACTTTGTATTATGATATGAAAGCACCATGCTGGAGATTCCCAAAATAATATTTTCTGCCTTTCATTTCTATCCTTTAAAGAAACCCAAATGAACTGGCTATTCCATATTCTAGGAGGAGACCCTATGTATATTATGATTAAAAAAAAAAAAAAAAAGGCCTACAAGGTAAAAAATGTTTCAAACTTGATTGTGGTGCTGTTTACGTGAATGTATGTGTTTGTCAAAACTCACAGAAATGTACACTAAAACGGATGAATTTTCCGGTATGTAAATATATAATTCAAAGAAGAAAAAAAATTGGGGCAGGATATCTTCTTACGTATATTAAAATGAATTTTAATAAGCTATTTCAATCTAAGCAAGGAACTTGGGTGCCAAATATCAATGTGAAGTGACACAAAACAAACACATTATGAACATCCAAAAATCTGGAATTTACAATGGGAATGTTGACAGCTTTTGAAATTAAACAGCACTCAATCACTAATTTTCTTGGAGGGTAAGATTTGTACCCTGCTGGGCTTATAATTTTGTTTTCTCTTTTTGTGCTGTTCATGTATAAATATTGCCAATTTCATTTGACACAAAAAAGGAAAACAACTTAATTTTGTTTCTAAGCTACTGAACGACACAGAGACTACCCTCTAGATGAGACAGTGTAATATAAGCAA
>NW_020185324.1:3811858-3844292 GCF_003031525.2 Neophocaena asiaeorientalis asiaeorientalis
GCGGGGTGGGGTGGGGTGGGTGGGAATCAAGCCATTTCGAATGTATTTGTAACAAGGAAACAAATTTATTGATTTTAAAAGACAAGACACCATTTTGTTTTGAAAAACACAAGAAAGCTAGCCTGAGTTCAAGTCTGAAATATTCAGAAAAATCCTACTAATATCTTTAGTATGTTCCAGTCATTTGTTTAAACAACACACTAAAAGTTAATATATATTTTTATAATTATAAAAGTTCCCCAGTTATTGTACAGTACACAATACAAATCGCCCACAAACTATTATTTAGCTCCTGCCAATTTTGAGAGGACATGATATACTAAAAGATTTAGCATTTCTCACAAAAATCACATCAGGAAATACGTATTTACAAAACCAAATACATTATACAAAAAACCATCACATGTTATTCGGTAAAGATGTTTTTAAATAATTAAAAAGTTTATTCAACTGTAGTCCAAAAACTGGAAAAGAACATTACATTATCTCACACATACAATCTCTACAAAAGTTGCTTACCTCATTTACATAATATATTCAGTCGATTGTAAAATAAATGTTCAAATATCTCCTAGTGTTACTATGTTTCTGTGCTTGTGGGACTGAATAATGTAATCTGCCACTTACTAAGTGAAATTTAAATGATGGCACTTAAAAAAAAATACAGTATTTTAAAAAAACACAATGAAAGAAGTTTTACCTAGAAGGTACGAAAGCCCTGAGTGATAGTAGAATTACTGATTGGTAAGCACTACAATTAACCTAATTAAAAGTTTAACACCCCAGGCACAAATTTCCAAGTTTTCTCAAGGCACTCACTTATAGTTTCTGTAACCAATGCACTGGTCACCACCATAGGTCCCAATTGATGATGGAGATGAGTACAGAAAAAAATTTGCTTTGGTACAAAAGATGCTTTTTAAACGAATAAAATTCAATACCTCCTTTATTGGGTCATTTAAAATCATGTTTAGCAGGTTAAAACAAGGCAATTATTTGTTCAAAAGTATTAATTCATTGAAGGAAAAATTTACTTGGTAATCAACTGTCAATGGGAGTTTTCACTTTTTCTTTCCTCCCCAGAATCATAATTCCTCTAATAAAGATTTGTTGTCTTCATTATTGAGCTAAACAATTCTTACCAAAGATTTCATTACTCAGGGCTTCCAATCCCAACATCATAATTTATTTAAAAAAACAAAGGAAAGAGGTGGTGGTGGGGTGGGGGGAGGGAAGGATCAAATACCAGAACCAAATAAGAGACAAAATACATTTTTGAAAATAGGACATATTACCAATTACTTCAAACCAAAGGAAAAAAAAATCCTAGGCAGTCACTTTGTAAGTGGCTTTTACTATTTAAGTAAAATTGGTAAACTAAACTCAGGTCTACTGGCACATAAAATCACTAGCAGCAATGATCAAGGCATGCAAACTGAGAAGCATTTACAGTAAATCATCATGAAGAATTCAAAAGAAGAGAGTTAAATTAAAACCCTTTGAGTATTGCATGTTAACACATGAGTAATTTGCATGGTTTGACTTCCTAAACTGCCTAAAGAAGCAATGTTTACGGCAAACTTGCACTATGCTATGGATGTCCTTTCACCAGACATCGGAATAGGTTACACTCTTTATGAGCGCCCGGCTAGGGCAGCGCAAGCACATCTGCAGACGACACTGCTCTCATGTTCCCTCTCACAGGGGACAAAGGGGGCCCAGTGCACGCAGAGAGGCCCTTGAGCAAAGTCAGCAATTGTGTAAGCAGACTGGCATTTACAGATATCAGAAGCAGTAGTCATAGCATCTCCTGACAGATGAGCTTAAAATCAAGTGCTTTGCTCTCCATTCTATCTATATATAATTTTTTGACAAAGTATTAAAGTTTTGGAGCATAGATAAAATTATGCCCTATATGAAATTCCCAAACAATATTTTATGAGAGATCTAACTCCAAATAGCTTACCTGCCCCATAGTTCAGCTTTTCTTTATCCACTTGAACTCGTTTCTTCCTAAGGCTTCACTTACAATTGTACTTTCTAAAGCTAAATAAACGAGATCTTTTGTTCTGTTTGGGGAGAAAAAAAAAAAAAAAGAAAGAAATGTAACCCTTTCTTTATCATACCTTTTAAAGGCAATCTAGGTACTTTCAATGTGCAGAGATCAGTTACAACATAGGTCTACAGGCCCATGTGTTTGTCCTCCTTTTCTAGAGTCATGATGTGATGCTAGAAAAGTTGATTTTTTTTCTGTAAACAGTACACTTACTTAGATGGCAGTGAATATTTGGGAATAAATATATCAAGCCCTCTTGAAGAAAATTAAGAGTTGTATATAAAATGCAAGTGTTCAGCGTGGAAACACTTTCTCTTCCTACCCCCCCCTTTAAAAAACAGCATAATTAGACATTTGGATATAGAGTATATTTTACCGGTCTAAGTCTAAATAAATGATCTGAAAGGCTTTTGTCCCCCATCGTATATCTTACAATGCTCAAAGGGTTAATACAAGGCATTACATCAAAGGGGTTTTCTAATACTAGAACTAAGCACTGAATTAATGCTTCTATTCCAGTTTTAAAAAAATCACCGAAGTTGCAGAAATACTAGGATTCCATTAATTGATTTGTTCTAACCATACACATGGAGGTTGATCTGATCTAGTGACAAGCCTAATTTTCAATAGCACTGCATGTCAACCCCTCTCCCCCATGTTCTGGTGTGATTCATACAAATCACAAGTTCTAACTTCAATTTTTTGATGATTGCTCTTTTCTCACCAAGAATTTGGGGGAGGGGAGGTTATAACAAAGGTCAATTTGTTGTATATAACCACTGCCTCAAATTGCACACAAAGGTGACCTGCCAGTTTTTTACTTTCTACTTGTGTCCACACAGGGAGGACCAACATCACAGTGACCCACATTTTTTTCTTTTACACTAATATTTCAAGCACAGCATTATTTTAGATGTTTCAAATGTATCATCTGAAGAATTTTTCAAATTTGAAAATGAATCACGTTTAGCACTTCTAGAGAGTGCGTTCCTGTAAAAAGGTCGATGATTACGGTGATGAAACCGTATTCAGTCCTGAGTGGCTTTGACAGCATGCTCCAAGAACGTGTTCCTTTTCACTCGCCTACTACAAATCAAAGGCAGTCCACGTTGCACACTACTAATTTTAGGTACGCAGTGTTAAAAATCATTTTCTAAAATTTGCTTTTGTTTTTCAAGTACACCATCTAGAGAGAGGTGCGTGAACCGTGCTATACAGTACGAGAAAAAGCACAGAAAGGAAAGCAGATTTCTGTAAAGGCAGTAAGACTTATACAGTCAGTCCAAGCGTAGTTTGGATGAGAATCCTGAAAAAGTGACCAGCCACTTGATATCCAAAGAAAAAATTTCAAGTTGGGCCCTGTGTTCCAAGGAGATGGTTCAGCCATTTCACCCCATTGTTCACTGGCTTTGTGAATGCCAATCTTTTGGGTATGATTCTCAAAGTGTATGTGAAGATCAAACTATACCCATGATACTCAATCCTATTACACAGAAATATCTTTCTGGAAACTTAAAAGTAGCCAACATGCCTTCCTCACATTTTTCCTCACTGAGAGCATAGCACTAGGTCTACATAGATATTTTTCATGACTAGTGTTTAATTACAGTGTCAAGAAATATTAAGTCCTTAAAATGTGTACTTGCCACTTGTCAATAAATCTACTCTGAGAATGTTAGTGTCATAATATTATTTAGAAAAGTCAGTTTCAGTAAACAGAAAAAATGAAAATAAAATGTTCAATACATGTTTGCTCCAATTTGCTCAATTGTATAAATTATGATGTTTTTATTTTCTAATATACTTCACAATTTAAATTTGAAATTGCTTAAGATGTGTGTGTGTGTGTGTGTGTGTGTGTGTGTGTGTGTGTGTGTGTGTGTGTGTGTGAGATCTTGTATATATATATGTGTGTATGTGTGTGTGTGCGTCTTACTGTGGATTACAGATAACTGGAAATAGCAGAGATCATAGATGTTATTTTGTCTATTGATCAGAACTACCTACCCTAGTCACAAAGAATCAATGTTCCTAACTGTGCTCATGAAAGACATTAGAATATTTTTAGTGAGACAAGTTAATAATATTTAATTCCTCTAATCTGTCCTAATTTAGAACAAACCATGAACAATTGGAAGAAATGTTGAATCCTGTAGGGTGCCCAATCCCTAACTTTCATCAATCTAAATTTGCCATTATCAGATTCCTCTAATGAGACAAATATATCCAACATTAAATTAAACAATGATAATAAATACATTTAAAATCATTCAATAAACAAGATGAAACCAGTAAATACATTTGGTCCAACACAGATATAATAAAGTTCTGGGGGTTGTGAATGGGGAAGTGAAAAAATTCAGAAAGGAGCATCAAAATGAAGAATTTTTTTTCCTTTTTAGATTTTAATTTTACCTGTAAACCTTTCCTAATGCACGATGAAGTAGATACACAGTCTTTGCAGCTTTAAGGTGTTTGTTTGCGTTTGTGTGTGTGATAGTGCAAATTCATTGCCTTTAGGGGAGGAAAAAGGGGAATGATCATTTAAATGACATTTAAATGAAGGCGATGCTAGGATGCTAGCGAAGACTTTCAAACATGTGAGTGAGTTGTATGATACAAAATTTGAATCGATTTAAAAAATTATATCTGAATGATTTAAAGTTTACTTAAGAAGCTTTGTTGATCTTAGTTATTTGAGTAGTCTAAGGCAATCAAGTAACAACAGTTGAAATGTACTGCATGTTACCCAATAAGCCATTTGGTATTTTCAACTGTACAGACTGGCTCACCCTCTCCTTTCCACCCCCCGCCCCTGCCCTCCCCACCCTAATAAAACTGGAAAGATAAA
Source organism: Neophocaena asiaeorientalis asiaeorientalis (assembly GCF_003031525.2). NCBI lineage: Eukaryota > Metazoa > Chordata > Mammalia > Artiodactyla > Phocoenidae > Neophocaena > Neophocaena asiaeorientalis. Next base: position 3,816,766 of record NW_020185324.1, read on the forward strand.
CGTCTTGAGTGTAATAGAGGCCTCATTAACAATCTGTAAATCATTTTGTGCTTTCCCTTTTTTTGGCTCTATGTATTCGTGTATTATTTATTTTTGCTAATTAGCTTTTTTAGAACTGTTTAAATAAATGGATGTGCCTGTTTTTGTTGTTGTTGGTTAATAATTTGAGAGCTTAAAAGAACCTTGTTTTTCACGTAAATTAAAGTAGGGATGGGTGTTATCCTCTCTGGGATCTCACCTTCTGACTTGGTAGCTGACTCCTGCCCACGGACACTCGCGCGTGCATGTGGGCACACAGACACTGAGACACACAGAGAAACATTTAGACTGAAAAGATGCACTTCAATAAGTACCTGCTTATTGTGTTAATTTTCTTAAGTTATAACTAGATAACAATGGTCTAAAATATATATGATTTTCTGTAACAAAGTTGGTAATTAAAACTAGCCTGCTATTTCACAATAGCAATCTGATCCTTAATCCTTAAGCAATGTGATTTGTAATCAAGTAATATTCAGCTCTAGGAACAAAAATAAATTCACGGTCACTCAAAGAGGGGAAGTGATTTTTGTCTTTTCATTTTGCTTTGTTTGCCCTAAATTTCCTTTGAAGAACATGTTACCTGTCCTTACTTCGGGAATCTGAAAATGACAGGCACACCTTGTCAAATGGATTGAAGAGGAATTCACATGAACAAAATAAGCCTTACTAAACCTTAGCTTCAGTTCTGTTTTAAGGCACCATGTAATAGCCGAGGTACGATGATCCCTGATGTACATTCTTCAACGGCACTGGTCCATCCAGCCACCTATCCAAATCCTACAGAATCGGGGATAAGCAACAGTGCGGTGTGCCAGTTACACTGCCTTCAGGTTCTGTTTAAAATTTAAATCCACATACTTTAGAAACCAGGAAATATTTTTGAAGGAAATAACGATATGCAGGTTGCTACATTCCTTGCATTCCATAAATTTTCTTTTATAATAGCAGCATATTGAACTACTATTAGGAAAAAGACCTGGAATAAAAGAAAGTCATTCAAATGGAATGGTTTCCTGTATGTCCAGCTCAGCATAAGTAGCATGTACACTTAAAAAAAAAAAAAGTCAAGTCATTTTTTTCAGCTTCAGTATCTAACTATAACAGCCCCACTCAACAGCAGAATGCATCTGTGCAGTGGTCCCAAATACAGAATCAGTAGTCTTTAAACAGAGGAATTGGTATGCAAATAACAGTTAAAATTCAATGTTTAACGGAAGCTTGCATTAACATGGTTTAATAATTATGTACACAAATTATGTACATATTAGCATAATCTCTTGCAATTCTGTCATTTACTCTGAACTGATAAATGCACAGCTCAACTTTTCTTCAGAGAAAAATAGATGACCTTCCCAACCCTCTAGCACTATAATAAAAATGCTCTGTATTCTCTCTCCATACTCCAAAATGTTATGAAAATAGTGTCTTGTGGTTCTGTCCAATGAAAAGCACCTTTCAAAAGCAAATTTGATGCATCTGCTGCCAAATGGGCATGCCTCCAGTGTAAATCAAAGAAAATCATTTCTTTTGATATTTCACAGAAGTGCATCTAATTAAAAACTTACACATGAAATCATACACCAAGACTAACAATCAACAATAAAATATTTTAAGCTACAAAAAATGTAAATCATTTTTTAATTATAAGAAAACAAAAACATTGACGTTAAGTGTTGTAAAAATCCTTCTTGACACCCAAAACTAAGGGAAAAAAAACTCATTATTAAGAAGCAAATAATTTGTTTACATTAAAAAAAAAAAAAAAGACCTGGCAAAATACATACACCCATTCCATTTCACAACTCCAAAAAGGTAATGTTCAGCACAGAGAATTTGACAACCGTTGACCTTCAGGCTTATTAAAATTTCAACTTAAGCCCAATATCAACAGGGTTAATGTTAGCTGGAAAAATACGTATTAATATTCTTTAGACTGCAGTGTAGGTATTTCCTGTAGCGCTGCACTGTCTGATAGTCTGAGTACTCGTGACGATGTGCTCGCTGTGAATTGGATTCAGGAGGCTTGGCTGCACGCCACTCTCGAGAACAGGCTGCATACAGCCTACCGGAAATGCCTGGTTCAGCTCGGTTTTCTCTCTTTTGGCTTGAGGCTCTGAAGAGTCATCTAATTCCTCATCCATTTCACTCTCCACTTCACTGCCTTCATCTGCACAAACAAATAATACCAAGACTATTACCAGAAGACAAACTGGGGAAGAGCAATCAACAAATGCTTTAGGAACACTTTAATATAGTACCTTGAGAAAGCAACTCCTTAGCCCTTCTTGGGGGACAAAGCTTGTGGGTTTTCCTTTCAACAGATTTTACCTGTGTCAGTGCCCTATTCTTTTAAACACAGCAAAGGTAATTTATTCTTGGGTTTGCGACTGATATCTTTAATAGGTCTTTTAAGAAGACCTCTGGAGTTCCCTGAAGTTTTTACATTAACTAGTGGCATAATTTGTGTCATTATAAAGTAGTCACTTGGGTTCACTACGCTGGCTTTGGGGAACGTATTGCGCTGAAAAATGCTAACTATGAAAAAAACAAAAGGAAGAAAGAAAGAAAAAAATTTGTTTTTCCTCTGAAAATCTACATCTGATATAAATTTTATCTGTGCTGATGTTAATGTAGGTGAGACCTATGTTGAGTCACAAAATAACTATAGCATGCATAAGCAGGGGCTGCTTACAGACTTTCTGTGCACATGAATGTTGTAGATCACAATATTAATTAGACCCTTAACTTTTATTACAAAATGAAGACTGAGGCAGTAGTATCAGATTAAAAATGCACAGTGAACTTCCATTCCTAGCAACACTGATACTCTCTGTTAACAGCTAGTATTCATTTCTGGAAATTAGGTGTATAAATAGTCACTGTTACTTCCAAATTTTAATACATTTTATATTAACTAAAACATCATTACAGTGGAATACTATTTAATTTTTTCCAGCATGCACTGTTAAAATTCAAAAGCACAGCATAGAGAGAAAATGCTCTCACACAGCTTTACTACTGTGTAAGATTCTCCTCAGAGGAGTGGAGAGAATATCTCTTCATAAGCGCTAATTTTTAAACAGCTAGGGATATATTTCTGCCTCAAAAATCTTTTCACTGGGAATTCCCTGGCGGTCCAGTGGTTAGGACTCTGTGCTTTCACTGTTGGGCCTGGTTTCGATCCCTGGTCGGGGAACTAAGATCCCACAAGCCACGTGGCACAGGCAAAAAAAAAAAAAAAAAGTCTTTTTACTTCATCCTCGACATGTTTTATTGTTTACCAAAAAAGCCTCCACACATAATTACACCAAAACCTCATCTATAAATGAAAGATATCTATTCTTATATTTTTGACTTATTATGGTGACTTTTGTATTAACAGAATCAGATTCCATTATATTCTATGGCATGTCACATGCAAAGAGTGTGTAACAAGTTACTGCAATGTCAGCTGGACTCTAAGAGGTGTTGAGTCTAGTTTTACCATTTGGGGCACACCTGCAGCAGTTCTGCTAATACAGTTCTCGGCGTAAATGGGCTCCCTGACGTTGCTTCTCTTATTATCAATCGGTGCAAAGACGGTTCCAGAGGCAAGTGGTGAGGAATAATAGGGCCTCCATGTAAGGTGCAGGTTGTACAGCTGTGCAGCTGCCGGGAGCAACGTCTTCTGGGAAGGTTGTGTGATTAGAAAGATTGAGATTAGATGTACTGACTAGAAATGGTGTCTGTGATGCATTGAACAATAAACAGAGAAGCTCTCTGGGACGAGGTAAGCTGTCTTGGCCACCTGCTTTATCCGGTTACCGTTCGCCTCTGGTAACGGACTTGAGGATAGCATTACAGTTTGTCCGAACAAGCACATTCGAAGGGCTGGTGAGCTGCCGGAAAGGGCTATGTTTGGTAGACATTTGCTTCATTAAGAGGATATAATCAAAATATGCTTGTATGACACTTTTGCATTAATTTTTGTATTTGTTTTCATAAGAACAAACAAAAGGTCTGGAAGGATCCTCACACTAAATTCTTAATGGTGGTAGTCTCTTTGGCTTTTGACTATGAAGTTTTTACTTTCTGTAATTTCTAATTCTCGGCATTATTTGAAATCTTTATACATAACTAATGTTACTTTCATTATCCAGAAAAAAATCAAATTCTCATTTTGTGGAAAAAGCCCCCCAAAATTTCTTAAAGATTTCACATTCAAACCGTAGGTTCTGAATATGCTAGTTTGGTTAATTCTCAAGAAGCATCCAGTCTAGAGGTGAATGGGACCAGCAGAGCCACCCGAGGAAGGTGAGGGCAAGTCACACTGCTCCTTGGCTCCCTCTCCACCAACTTTTCTGTGACTGAGAAATAGTGTCAAAGTAATAAAAGAGGCAGCAGTAAAAGAAAAAAAAAAAAAATCATTTCAAGCAGGCAGGCAAGTGGAGAGAGAGTGGGATGTCCTTTCATCTACCCTGCTGTGGACGGAAAAGGCAATGGGGAGATGGACAGAACAAACTCCAGTGCTCCAGGCCACGCTGCTTCAGGTCCACTTGTGAGTGACAGGGTTCCTTTGGATAGGCTACAAAGCAATCACAAAAGCAAGCCCTTTCTCTAGTTCCCACAGACATTTTATGCTCCTATAGAGACTCAAAAGACATTTCCTGGGAACCTACTTGAAGTTATGGGAATTTGGTACACAAAAACTAAAACTAGGTGCTGCTGGAGTTTACCAAAGACTTTGGTTCAATGCTTGACAAGGAAGACTGGCTGCCATTCAGTGTTTGGCCCAGGAGCAACATTCCTACTACACCTCCGGACACCCTGGGATGAAATCCCCAAATTTGAATTATGAGGCTTTGGTGTCAGTGCATCATCGGGGTTGCCTTATATGTTGGGCCTGCATTTCAACAGCCACTTTTCCTGCTCTGAATTTACAAACTGGCCTCATCATTGATTTGCCTCTCTGATGTTTCTTTGGTTAATCCTATAGAGTATATATTTGCAACAATGATGTTTTGGGTCTATCATTCTCTACTTTTCCCGTTTTGCTATTATGCATGTTGCTAAAACAGGAATTAACACGTACACAGTTGATAAATAGTGATAGGAGTTTAAAGTGGGAGTGATGTCGATTCACACAGGACTTTCCCCGGCATGTGAATGTCTTCCATCACCAAGGAGGCACGGAAGCTGAACACGGAGTACCCTAGTACAGGACGCTGCAGAGAACAGTGTGGCACCTCGTGTGTGGACTCCCCACGTGCTTCCTCATGCCTCAGTTTCCCCACTGGCTCTGGCTCTGTCCTGGAAGGGACAATGGTGTAGTTCTTCCCAGTCTATGGACACTTTGTCCCTGACTCCAAAACTCAATTCCTTAAAACCTCAAGAAATCTTCACTTTTTTTGTTTTTTGAAGAAAGGTGTATATTTTCTGCAGTGCTTATTTATTAGAAATTTTACATTCAAAAAAAACAACAACAACTGAGCTGGTATTTTTTTCAGAATTGTTTTTCTTTGTGTGTACTCTATTCCAACCTCATTTTCCTTCGAGCCCTGTTCCTTTTACTCTGTGGTTTTATAGGTCGTAAGTTTCTTCAGAATTATATATTGTGTTGTCACATTAGAGTGGCAATGCTGATATGAAAATTTAAGAAGTATATATGTTATCCTTCTCATCTACCCCAATACTGATCTTGCTTTTATAGTAAACTTCATTGTTATCTCTGAGTTCTTTTTCCACTGAAAAGTGTGAATTGGTGACTTGAGTACGCTGAGGAATCTTTTTCTTGCCGGGTGGGCCTTAAATAAAAATATTTGACCCAATTTTATCACTTTTTTCAGGACTCTGGCGAAAGCCAGAAGTAATTTCTGGTTACTTGTACTTAATTGCAGGCAAAAAAAATCAAGAAGAGTTTGAACTGTATTTAAATTCAATTCTTGCACTTAATATATGTAACATAAAGAAAGCACAGAAATGGAGAAATAAAAAAGATTCCAAAACACTTAACTGTCATATTCATCAAGGATTGTATGCCATTTCCACAAAATAAAAGTGCTATACACATATACATTTTCCTCTATGAGAATTTCTTACTCAAAAAAAGTCCTTAAAAATGTACATTATTTTCAATTCTTACCTTTATCCAGATTTCCAGGAGACACAGCATTTAAATCACCAAACTGCAAAACAATAGTCATTTGTGCAACAGTTACTACCAAGCAGAATAAAATAATATTCTCAGAGACTGCAGTAAAAATACCACACTACGGCTTTTTAAAACTGTAAACTAGCGACCATTTTGATGTCTAACTACACAGGTCACCTAATTTTCCAATCAAACCTGTCAAAATTGAACAGTTTACACAGTGTCACAATTTAGCTGTCTTAGCCTCTTTGCAAAAGGATAACAATTTTCTGTCTTCCATGCTCCATTTTACTTTTTATTATTTGAACTCAGCAGTGAAGCAATAGGGGCCTGGCTGACCTGGATGAAGATGGATGTGGTAGAATAAATTTGGAAAAGCTCTGACGAAGCAGGATGCATCAGCTCCACCCCCATTAACTGTCCGTGAGTCCACCCGGAGTCTACACTATAGAAACATGGTCCAGCCACTTGGTTGAACTCTGTTTTTTTGAGTTTTTATTTGTAGAAATGAAAAACATAATAGGAGCCCCAACACTGAGAGTATTTATGTTTACAAAATCTTTGAGACTTCTCTTCTTGTAATTGATCTTCTTATTTACTAAGATAACAGGGTCCCAAATTAAAAAAGAAATGCATCTGATTATTAATGCAACAAAAAAGGTATTAAAACAATATGGAACAATTAATAACCTTCAGCTTAGACTTTACTTGCTACCTTAGTTCAAAAGCTTGATAATATTTTTACAGTGAAAAAATATATTTTAAGAGTCTCAGGGTGAACATAAATAAAAAATTGAAGAGCAGAGGTAACGAAGCTAATTGGAAAAAGGTGAAGTGAAACCTCATAGCACCTGCTTTTTAAATGGTAAACATTACTTTTTTTTTAAAGCTGAAGATTCAGAATAAGTCATTATTAGAAATTCGGGCTTCTCAAAAAGTTTAGAAAGGGTGAGAGAGAAATTCTACTTACATTCGGAAGTTTGCTTATAAAGAGTTCCATGATAGGAGTATTTTTTTCATCTACAACATACGTCTATAAAGTAATAAAACTGATCTTATTTTGCAAACATACACACACATAATTTCTTTTTTTATCTAAACATGAGTTGTTCTTCATAGTAGCTACCTTGGGAGCGTATACATTTATTCCAAGGTTCAAGATTCTGGAATTCCTCTTTGACAACCAATTTCAAGAGTTAGTTTATGTATCATTCAAGAAAGCCCATCTTGTTGTTTTACCTCAAACTGTGACTCCAAACACTCCACATTTTATTCATTGTACTTGGTCCTGAGATGATTTCTGATTACTTACCAAATTTAAATGCATCTCTGCCACAATTCAGGATATTTAAAATAATGTGTCATTTTACTCTTCATTATTTCTTAGCAGTTCAGAGGCAGTTTAAAAAGAGGCATTCCACATCACTTTAAGCCATGGCAGTATTACTGAACCAATGTGTAGCCTCCCGAGGTGACTGCCTTGAAGGGGACGAGGGCCTCCTGGTTGCACAACTCTTAGTATATCTGTTTGAAGGACTGCCCCATTGCGTTATAGTTACGTCCCATGGGCAGCAAATATAAAATCATAAATACTGAACTGTTGTTTTGAAGTTGTTCCTGTTCACATGGCTCAGAACCTTATGTTAGTCTAAATAAAAACCACAGTTTAAATTGTACAGGATTTCTTGAATTAAAGAATATAATAAAAGCACCAAAAAAACACAACAGGATTCTTTACCTATTTTTGGTATTATTTAAATTTTTAGAACTATAAACAGAGAATGCCCAAAGCTGAAGGGTCATTTATATGTTATTTCTAGTTGACACACAGAGTAAGATTTTTATTGCTTTTAAATGAGTACTTAACAACACTTAGGATGCAATACTGGAAATGAGTTGCAGTGATAAGTCTAAACATACTTCCATATCTATAAAAAGTGAATACACCATTTGTTTTTGATAAATCTTGAAAAGTTGTTTGAGACTAAATTATTACTGCCATTGGTGATCAATAATATCATGCAAAGTGGCTAAAACCAAACTTTGAACACATATGGAAATTTTTCTTCGAAAGAAACACTGCTTTTAGTTGCTACTTAACTGAAAATATGACAACGTGATAGAAAGATTTTCCTTTGAAAATTTCTGCTTAATCTGAATGAATACATCTGATTACTCAGGATGATGAAAATAAAAACCCAAAACAATCGAAATCTCTGTAATCATTATTAGCATTAGCAAATAAACATTTGCATACTCAATGCTGAGGGCTTGTGACCATGCACTGTGAGGGACACTGTAGAAAAAAAGAAAAAAAAAAAAATCTTCAAGATACTGCCAATGCCTGTAGTTGTCTCTGGGATTAATGACAAAGTTCCATATGTACAACATACAGTAGATTTAAAATAAAAATCTTGTGAATAAGAGGTTTTGATATTCCTGTATAGTGGAAGGTGAAGGTTTTTATGTGCATTTTATGTGTGAGGAAAGAATATACATTTGAGGACTTCCCTGGTGGCGCAGTGGTTAAGAACCCGCCTGCCAATGTAGGGGACACGGGTTCAAGCCCTGGTCCGGGAAGATCCCACATGCCGCGGAGCAACTAAGCCCGTGAGCCACAACTACTGAGCCTGCACTCTGAAGTCTGTGAGCCACAACTCCTGAAGCCCACGCACCTGGAGCCCGTGCTCCGTAACAAGAGAAGCCACCGCAATGAGAAGCCCGCATACCGCAACAAAGAGTAGCCCCCGCTTGCCGCAACAAGAGAAAGCCCGCGCGCAGCAACGAAGACCCAACACAGCCAAGAAAAAAAAAAGAATATACATGTGATTAAGGAAAAAAAACACCTTAATCCTACAGATAGAGTAGGTAAGATTAGGACAATCAGTTCATTCATTCAGTATTCAAAAAATATTTATTGAGAGCTTAGTATGTGCTAGGCACTCTGCCAGCCAAGTTCCAGTCAGATTAATTTGGAAATATTCCCTCTTTCTGAAGGTGAGTATCAGAAGTTGTTTATATTAAAAAGGACAGGTAGTTTAGCCAAAAACCAAGGCAGCCTAGGAAACCTTCAAGAAGGTTTTAAAACCACAGGGTTATTAGAAAGGGAGTTTGGAGGGAGCAGCAAGTCAAAGTAGCAGGAAGGGAGGAAGGAAGGGAAGGGAGGCAGGGAAGACTGAGAGCGGGCATAAGGACGGCAGCATCACAGACAGGAGAGAGACGACAGGGACGTAAATGAGGCCAGGACACACTAGCAACAGAAGAGGAGGAGGAGAGACATGATTTGGATTAGAAAAATGGAGGTTGGGGCTTCCCTGGCGGCGCAGTGGTTGAGAGTACGCCTGCCGAAGTTGGCAAGGAAGTCCAGAGATTACTGAAAAGTTATAGCTTCAGAAACTGAAAAACTCTTACTGCTTTCTAATTTCCCCTGCTGCACAGGGGACTGGAGGGGACTACTATTCACTGAGGTGACGTCTTACAGCTTATAAAGTACTTTCATGGTTCAGCATATAGTTGGCTTCCTCTCAAATATGATGACTTCAAGTATCACTTTCTCAATATCACTTCTTCAGAGAGGCTTTTCCTCACAGCCCTACTTAAGCGTCTCCTTCCCTGTCACTGTTCATCAGCACCTCACAAAAAACTTATGAATCTGGCTAGGTAAGGAGCTTAGATTTAATCTTGCAGCTATTGAAAACACATTAATTTGTCTAACATTGTAAGGAAATATGGTGGTGTTAGATTTGAGACCAGATATTCTGACCATCAGTTTAGGAAGGGAGGGAGTAAGGGAGTGGGAGGGAGAGGGAGAGAGAGAGAGAAAGTATGTATGTTTCCTACATGGAAGAAAGAATATAAATTAAGGGATTTAAAGTGTGCTCTGGGTAGAAAGCATATGGCCTTTGATGTACATAGGAGTTAAAGTTCTGTCAGCCAGATAGATAAATAGGGAACGTTCTGAAGTAGAAACAGAATGGAACATAGAGAAAGCATAGCTGTTGTTTTTAGGAAGAAAGACCTCCTTGCCTAGAAACCATTTCTCCAGGCCCTGACAACCGGTCATAATAATAAGCATGCTCCTGGACAGCAGCAGACTAAAAAATGTGTGGTCACGGCAGGCAGTGGGAGTCTGTTAGACCACAAATTCATGACGAGTAGTAATGGCCAGGAAGTATAAATGGGAGACTGGTCAGCACAGCCTATGTGACTATTGGCAGCATCCTTGAGAGCAACCCTGAGTATGACCCTGACTTGTGGCCAAGCAGCTGAGAAGTAGTTCATCATAGGACTGTGAGGCCCAAGCACAGGCACCATGAGAGAAATCAGGCTCAGCTCACAGGTATACTGCAGAGACCATTGCAGGTTAGATCCAGCAGCAGTGAACTTTCCACAATAAGGGAGGCAAGCCTTGTATTGTAATAGCTGGAAAGTGAAACAATGCAGAGGAAGCCAGGGGGCTCAGACAGCAAACTGGTGAGGATCCACGAGGGCCCACAAAACAGAGACTGAGGATAGAAGGAAGGAGTTCAAGGACTGGGATGAAGACCTCACCCGTGGGGATGCTTTCCCTGCTGGAAGAGTTTACCCCATCCTGGGGAGGAAGGTTAGTGAGTAATCATAACCACATCATCTGGGCAGCTAGGTAAACATCCTCCATAGAAACCCCATCTTACCACAAAATCTCTCTGCTGGTATGCCCAGATTTATAGATTTACAGGCAGACAGATACAATCTCCCTCTCTCTCCCTCTCTCTCCCTCTCTCTCTCTCTCTCTCTCTCTCTCTCTCTCTCTCTCTCACACACACACACACACACACACACACACACACACACACACACACACACACAATGTATAACTGATTTACATGCTGGCACCAAAATATGAAAGTGTATGGTCTAGAACAGGGGTTAGTAAGGGGTCAGATAGTAAATATTTTAGGCGTTACGGTCCTGTTGCAATTACTCAGCTCTGCTACTATAGTGCAAAAATAGCCATAGATGATAGTTATATGAGTGGGCATGATTGTGTTATAATAAAACTTTATAAAAAATGGATGATGAGCTGGCCTTTGGCTAAAAGAACTTGTAAACCCTAGAAGATTTGGTCCAGTTCACAGACGGTGAAGGGAATGGAAGATTTTGTCTTTAAGGAAGGTGTGAAGACTTTGGCCACAGGGAGGATATAGAACCAGAGGCTTTAAGAACCAGCTTCATCAAAAAATGATGGTCACAAGGAAAGAAACATGGGTCAAGTTTTAAACACGGAAATCAGTTGGAAGACTAATCTTCCTCTCTTTTCCTATGGAGGCTTGTATGTACAGACAGAGACAGATAAAGGTTGGTGTCTGTGTCAATTAGTGGGTGAAGAGGATGAAGTCTAGGATACGAGGAAAGATTGCACGGAAAAGAGACTGGGAAAAAGATTACATGTATTAGTGATTTAGATGGGGCAAGCCTCCCTAGTGGGGAGTTTTTTTTCCAATTTGGATGAAGATGTGAAGAGATAGTCCAATAGCTTAAGTTCTCCATTGGTAAAAGCAAATAAGGAATAGTTCTAGATGAGGATGGTTTTTGGGGTGGAGTCATCCATGGAGACATGTCAGTGAGATGTATGTAGAGGAGGGGAGGAAGTAAGAAAAAAATAATATACTGGAGGAAGAGTTCATAATCCACAAGTAATAACTGACTTCATTCAGAGCAATTTAGCTTTTATACTGTAATAGTTTCCTATTGCTGCTGAAACAAATTACCACAAATGTGGTGGCTATAAATAATACAAACTTACTATTTTTTAATTCTGGAAGTCAGAATTCCAAAATGGGTCTCGCTGAGCTAAAATTAAGGTGTCGGCGGGTTTGTATTCCTTTCTGAAAATTTTTAGGGAGAATTTCTTTTTTCCTTTTCCAGCTTTTAGAGGCTGCCCACAGTCCTGGGTGTGACCCCACCGTCTATCTTCAGAGCCAGCAATGTCCGGTCAAGTCTTTCTTCTACTACATCACTCTGACACTGACTCTTCTGCTTCTCTCTTCTACTTTTAAAGACCCTTGTGATCACAGTGGGCCAATCCAGATAATCAAGGTTAATCTCCTTATTTTAAGGTCAATTAATTAGTAACCTTAAGTCCATCTGTAAACTAACATATCCACAGATTCCCAGGGTTGGGATGTAGACACCTTTGGGGGTCATTATACCGCCTACTACACACATCTAAGCTACCTCAAAAGAACCTGTCATATTTGCCTGAATAAAATCATTTGACAGTAAATTTTTTTCTACTATTGGAGGAAATACATCCTCCAGATCAAGCCGTTTGTAACACAGTAATTTTCCCCTCAATTTTGTCTGTTTTGTGCTCTTCATTAGGGGTGAGGTGGGATAGTATTGTATATAGGCAAAAATTCATTTTTTGTAATATATTTCTCACTAAGGGCATTTGTTCTTTATTTTCATTTACAGACTTCAAATTTTATGTATAAAACTTCCTATCTCTGACAGTTTTTCATAGCATGCATTTCAAGGTTTAGACTTATTGGAAGCACACATACATCCAAGAAATTTACCAAGATCACAGAGCTGAAAGTTGTTAGTGATGACACATAAGGAAGTCATTCCTGACAAAGAAGTGGAAGTCAAAACTGAGGGAATCAAAAGCTACTGAGTAGTGGGGCCAGAACAGCCCTAAGCTCCACATCCAAACGGAGGCCTAAGGAGAAACTCTGATGATAAAGTTACACACTAAGGACCAGTTACATACATACTGGTCCTTTGGACAGTTTCATGAGAGCAACCTGTGCCACCAAACTGCACAACAAGCAGCTCCAACAATCTCGGAAAAGCCCTCTTGTGTTAACACTACTCCATGGGTCCATGAGGATCCATGCTGTATAGACGCTGCAGCCAGATGCCAAGGTGCTAGCGGGGGATTAGCTGACATTAGATGTCTCTTTGGGACATTTACCTTTTAACTTGCATAAATTTTACATATATATATAATTTTATATATAATACTTTCTTCCCGCTTCATAAGTACGTATAAGACCTTTCAATCAATCCTACTGATAAGATTTTATCCAAGTCTAGCTATGTCTATTTAGACCCAATTATGTTTATGCTTCCTCCCTAATGTTGCCATTTTCCTTTCTAATTGACTCCTTTTCCCATTCTATTATGTTGGCGGTGTTTTATAAAGCATTGGATTAGTTTGCCTCTAATTACCACTTTGGCTACATCCCAAATAATGTGGTTGGATGATTTGTAATTCCGTGAATCATTTGACTCACTACTCAAAAACAGTCTTCAGGCTATTTTCCCCTTGTAATATAGTATTATTAAAGCCTTCACATGTCTTTATGTTATCTGTTTTATTAATTTCAACTTCTAAGCTTATGTTTGTATTGTCAAGAAATGACGGTCTAATTTAACACAGTATTACTTGGATTGTCAGTGTAAAATCAATATTAAAAAATCTAATTCAGAGTAGAAGGCAATCAAATATAGTTCCTCTTGACTAATACACATAACTTCAGATATTTATATACTTATGGAAAGGGAAAGGAAATGTAACTAACAAAAATCTGGTACCTTGTATGTGCCCGTCTGCTTGCCTGCCTATCCACCCCATCTATCTACCTATACCTAATAACCTATACCTATCTTCCTTCCTACTTTAGTCCTCACAACATCCCTGTGAAGGAATGGTTCTTATCTTTATTTTGTTGATGAGAAAACTCAAGTTTTCTTGAGATATACGTATATATAACTTGCCCAGGTTGCAAAGGTATTAAATGGGAAATATGAAATTTGGGTGTCGAACAACTTGGGGTGTGGGGCCAGCCTGACCTGGGTTTGAATCCCAACTCTGCCACTATCATTCCTGTGACCCCAGACATAATACTCTTTGATCCTCAGGTTTCCACATATATGAAATAGACAGGGTTTAATGTCTTCAAGACTCAATTTTCAAATACTAAAGTCCTAGAATTCCATTTAACCCTAAAACCGTAAGAGGGTGATTTCAAAATGAAATGTCTCTAGCTGAGTGGGGCTACAAGGAGTACTGCTTCAGAATGGAAGTGTTCCTTAGGCTTTGACCTAAGGTTGTTGACACTATAACTTCAGTCTAGGGCTGAAGTTGAAGTCACTTGATGTACTGACCAAGCCATTTATGACTCAAGCAAATACCATGAGAAGGGCTGTCCTAAACAAGGATGGTGTGTGTGTGTATGTTTTGCACCTTTAGCGTAATGAGGATGATCACACAACCAGAAATAGCTGACGAGCTCAGATGAATGTCAACATGTAAACCTTGACCTAACCAACTGCTTCTCGCTCTGTTCTTCTAAGAAGTCAGTAAAGGAGTAAGAGCCTTTAAAGCAGTTCCTATAAAAGCAGGAAGGTTGTTCCCATGCAGATTTGGAAGTTCTTGACCCAATTCTAATCTTTCAACATTCTGTACTTAGCTTGAACTTTGTAATGTTCTGAACTTTACAAACCTTAGATAGCTGCACAATCTCCTATGATTTCAGTTCTATTAACCGAAGTTAGTAGAATCGATCACAAAATGATTAGGTAGTGGCAACTATTTTGAATGTTTTTGATGGTGGAGAGAAATGTCTTGAAATTTCAATCATAAGGGATTTCAGAACATTATTATTTTCTTTAATGTCTTCCAAATGAGAACCAAATGAGTCAAAGCATTGTATTTAGCACTGGTACAGGATTTCACAACTGAGGAAAAATAACTGCTGACTTTAAAGTGATTTCTGATTTTAAAAAATTTGCAAGGCATGTTAGTGCTCCAGTTAGTAAAATCTTGTGTTCCTTGTTTTTTTTTTTTTTTTTTCTGGAAGTGGACTTTTCTATGTATTTCCAAATAGTTTTACTGAAGCCTGCTAAGATGGCTAAGATTTCTGCCCGTTTGCTTCACAGCAAGGCAAATTCTGCCCTGTATTTGCTGTTGGCTCTACCCCTTCAGGCTAGCCAGCTATTCTGGCAACTTGCGCTGTTGGCTACTCTCTACCCGGGTAGCATATTTTCATCATGATTCTGACTGTTCAGGCTTTTTTGTTGCCCTCTGTGCCCTGGGAACACAGTAATTTATCTACCTTTATATTGTTTCAAAATTTCTAAGAAGTGATATAAATGACTATGTATAAAATAGATAAGCAACAAGGATATATTTAGAGCACAGGGAAATATAGCCATTATTTTGTGATAACTTTAAATGGAGTATCATCTGTAAAAATACTGAATCGCTAGGCTGGATACCTGAAACTAATATAATATTGTAAATCAATTATACTTCAAGAAGAAAAACCTCTAAGAAGCACTCATGAGTGAGCACGCAGGTAGTGAAGAAGTAGGAATACAGGCCTTAGCTGCTTTTGAGGAGAAAAGTAATTTCAAAACCATTAACATTTAATGCTACCATTAGGCCAAACTTGGAGGGGCCTCTGTCCTGAGCCCCACACCATGGAGAGCCCTGCTCTGCCTTTCCTGTGGCCATGGCCCTCCCCACAGACAAGGAGTCCACTGGGCCACGTGGATGTGCCCTCCTGGACCCTGTGTTTCACTCCTACCCCCAGACCATACTTCTGTTACCTGAGATCCCATAATTCCCTGCCTAAAGCCCCAAGTCCCCTTTCAGGCCTGTGCAGGTCTCTCCCTAAGTCCACCCATCAGAAGAAAGAAGGGAGAGCCAGTGCGGAGGTGCAGCTATTTGCAAAGGGCGGACAAAACCTGAACACTGGACTGAGGTGCCCACAGGCATGAGCACAGGCTCTTCACAATACAGGATAGGGAATGATACACAAGAGAAGTGGTCTAGGGGCCACAGGGTGGGCCATGGGTCAACTATGTCTATGTCACCATTTTCTGGCATGGAACTAGGAGGAGCCTAAGAATTTTAAATTTAAACCCAGCCTTCCAAGTTATTACCAAGATCTATTTACCCAAATGCTAGGGTTGGGCCTGGCAACATATCTTTTATGTAAATAAAACTATGGGCTGAAAAGAAAGAACCTTGGCGCTCTTAACTAAAGACAAGCTCCCACTGAGGCCACCTTCACTGTCTATCAGGAAAGCATGATATCAATTTATTATGTCAGAGGAGTACCTATTTTGATTATACCACTTCCCTTTTTTTTGGAAATTATTAACTGGAGAGACAAGGGTGGTGGAAGTGTGGAAACATGTTCTCTTTGTACCAAGCAGACCTTTACCACTAGGATGAATCAGATTTGAAGTGATGGAAGGATCATCACAACTGGCCCATATACTTGCTGAAAATCTCTCATACTTATGAAAGTATATTTTAGTATAGTGATGGTGAAAAGCAGAAAACAATTCCCGTGAATTGAGGAAATTACCCATCCCAAACAAGGACTATTTCTTTACCAGGAGGACCAGCAACCATCAACTTCACCTGTGTCTGAGCAAAAATACCAGAAAGACAATGGAAGGCCAGAGCCACTTGGGCTGGGCACAGGATGATAGAGCATGGCAAGGAGGCCAGCAGAGGGAGCTGTCATGCTTAATCTAGGCCAGGGAACGTTTCACACCTAGTTGACTCTGAGGCTGGGCTACCAGGCTAACCTGTTGCTAAGCAAAGAGCCCAGTGGTGGACTTTGCTGAAGAGGACAGTGTGCCGAGTTTCCCTTCCTAACGTCTACAGTGATCATTTTAGTTCTTGAACAATGTCAAGAAATCCTGGATTTCTATTTTCTTCTCTTTTCCCACTTCCAAACACTTCAGGAAAACTAATCTCTAGTTGTAAGCACTTATGAAAACCCAACTTCATAACGGGGGTTCTCTGAAATACTGAAGGAGTACTCTGGGGAAAGGGAGCTCTTCTTGGTCTAGGAGCATTATTTTCCTGATATAGAAATCCAGTATGTCCATCATGAAATGAAATGAGAAGTTCTGTTAGTTGGTTGTCTGTCTTTCCATCATTCTTTTGTACTTCCTTCCTTGAATGAGTATTTTGGGGGCACCTATTGTGGGATTGTGTTTAGACCAGAGCTGTAAGCAAAACTCCATTCCCTGAAGAGGATGTGAGGAGAGGTTAGAGCCCAGAGCAAGCAGGGAAGGAAACCAAGTGGAGGAAGCTAATGAGCAGGGATCCCAGAGGGATAGGGTTGCAGCCCTGGGCTGCTGAGTCAATAGGTGCTTTGCTCACATGCAAGGAGAGTAAGGAACAGAATGACAAACCAGGAAAGAGGAGAAAAAAATACAGGAGAGCATCTACAGAGATAATTCTTAGGAACTTGGAGGATGAAGGTGGAGGAGAAAGGCTTTCCAGGGAGTCACTTTTATCATTTATTTTCAAGTTGTTAGAATTGTGCTAATGTAGAGGAGCAGATTTACAGCTAAAAGCAAACTGCAAATTCTAAAACCATAACTTTGATTTAGGTCTGTGGGTGGGTACAGAGGAGCTGAAGGGTGTAATTTGTTGTTGTTGTTGTCTTCTGGCAGATTTAGCTTTCCAACTGCAATTTGCTTAGACTAATATTCCATTTAGTTTGCATATTCTGAACATCTACTAACAAAACGTGGAAAGGGGAAGGGTGGTAGGACTATCAAGATGCATCCTGCAATGCAGAGGAAAGAAGCCTTGGAACAAAATAATGAAAGCTTTCATACCAGGCATCTGGTTTGTGCATGATTGCGAGTGTGCGGGCATTTGGGGGAGCTGTAAAGTACAGACAGAAATAAATTAGTCCCTATTCCGAAACTGTCTATAAACAATTTAGATGGTGAAAAATTAAAATGTGGATTGAACCGATTTGGCTACTTGGAGTGAGACAGCCCCGCTTCCTACAGTTAGCGCTACCGCTAGTTCTGATATTGGGCAACTTTCAACCTCTGTTTTCCTTATGGGTGAAATGGGGACACTAACATATCCCTTGTAAGGTTTTGGTGAATAGTACATAAAAATGTAAGACATTTAGCAGAGTAGTTGTCACAAGACCAGTCTTCAATTAGAAAAATATTAATAAACAGTAAGCTTTGTTATAAAGAATAACTAATATAACTTTTGACAAGTATTCATTACACTTTTTAAGTTACTACTGTTCCAAGATGTTTTTTTTTTCCTGCAAATGATTTCAACTGTGATATGATTCATCCCTTTAAAAATATTCTATAACAAGTCTATTATTCAACAGGTACATTTTCAGTGTGTTCCCTAGTTGCACTAGAATGATGCTCACTGAAATCTATTTTTCATTAATTTGATTTTATCTTAAGCATCCGTGCATATTTACAATGGTTGTACTTCCATCAAATGGAACTTTTTCACTCAACTTTTATCCTAAAAGCTTGCCTGTGAATTATTATTGCTCTTCTCCAGTTTTTAAATTTTAAAGAGTTTTTTCCCCTTTCACTTTGAGTATATCAATTTTACTGACGCCAAGACATTTTTCTTTTAATGGTAAACCCTTAAGAGTTCCTCAATTTTTCTTCCCTAAAAATATTACTAAAATATTATATTTTTAATATTGATATTCACAGCTGAGCAATTAAAGCAGATTTTGGTTCCTATTTTTATTTCAAAAAGTTGATTACAAAGATATAATATTAAGTATAAATTATGATAAAGGCAATTTAAATATATTTAACACATTAAATATAAAAATGTTTGTCACAGAAAATCATTTTATGAAGCAATAAAAATTTGTAGATTCAGTGAATATATTAAGACTACGTATATTTTAAAGAAATAAAGCATGTATGCCATTAACTTCTAAATATCCTTCAACTACTCATAAAATCCAAATAAAAGGATATTTTCTGCTCAATTTTCCTTGTCAGAGCTGTACAGAAAACCTTATGATTTAAAAAAAAATTTAACAGGTGAGCAAACAGATGCAACTTGTTTATTTTACTTTATTCCTACTCTTAAAAATTTCACCACTGCCAGAAACTCTATTGGCATATTTACAATATTTAAATAAAAATTCAAAAAACTGCATAAATCTTAGCAGTAAATAGTTTCCTTTTTATCATCTAGGCAAAAAATAAAAATAATAATGAAACTTTGGAAATGCTTTAAATAACTTACTGCTCAGTATTAATGTAGTAGCAGGCTGACGTTTAGAAGAAAACTCATGGTGGTGATGCTGTTTCATGTCGGGGTTCCATTACATGGTAGCCTTCATTTCAACAACTGAAATGTCAGTGCCACAGGGAATGTAAAAATAAAACTTGTATGTTTGTATACTGTGTTTATATGTAAAACATGATGTACTGGTCTCTCTTGCCTGCTCAAATAATGTAAATAATGTTAATTTTAAAACTCATTTATTGAATTCACATTAGTGAAAAGATGTATTAATTATCCTTAAGTTACTTTGAAAGGGAAACCTTTCCCTTTGCTTCTGGATCTATTTAGCTGCCTGACACCTCTCCCAAATACAGCACCTATAAAGGTAAAACAAATGTCCAATAAAGTTTGTGACTATTTTTCAGCTGTCCCTTTACTGATTTCTGAACTATTCTTATTCCAATCTCACCCCATCCTGCAGCAGGTAATAAGCATGGTAGATTAACAGCAACGGCTTTGGTGCCAGGCTGCTTGGTTTCAGAAACTGATTTTACAACCTAGTAGACTCTGTGTGACTGTGACTGGCTCTGTGTCTCATTTCATCATCCGTAAAATAGATTAAAAATAATATTCACTCACAAGTGAATATTATTCTTTAAGTATTCCTATATCCCTTTAATTTTCCTTTACAGCACTTATCAGAATTTATAGCTATGTAGTTATATGAACATTTAACAAATATGTATCCCCTACTAAAATATAAGTTCCTTGAATGCAGCATCAAAATCCATTTTGTTCATCACTACATCCTAAACATTATAAGGTTTGGTCTAGAGTAGATGCATAAGAAATATTTGTTAAATAAATGAATAAATTAATCTTAGAGATAAGTCTGAGAATCAACAAAAGTGAACACAATTTGCCCAAGATTATACTACCATAAATGACAGAACTATAAGTAGAGTTTAGTTCTTCTGACTTCAAGTTCTCCATTATTTCCAGGCATTAAATCTTCGATAACACAAATCATACAAAGAATCACGCAATTAATATTACGTAGGTTCTAGAATGAAAAGTAAAAGTACAAATCAGAGAGAAAAGGAGCATCTAATGTAGTCTGGGGGAAATTGGGCCTCCTCGAGGAACTGATATTTAAGACATGAAGGAGTTAGAATGGGCAAGGAGAGTCAGGCAGAGGGCTCCAGGTAAAAGCACAGTTTACACAGTGGTCCAATGATGAGAAAAGCTTGGTGAATAAGAATAGAGAAAAGACTACTGTGATTGCAGCAGAAGGACCTGGAAGAGGGAGGGTGAGGTTGATCACAGAGACAGGGCCAGATCTTATACCAAGGGAAGACTTTTCTTCCTTAAGTAGAAGAAGAAAAAGCCACTAAAGGGTTTTAAGTGTGGATAACACAATCAGGTTTGCATTTTCATAAGATGATACTGACTGCACTATGGGAAGTTTGGGAAAGGGCAGACTTAGTAACTGGTTGGATATGCAGGTCAAGACAGAAAGATACATAAAGATGATGCTCACATATCCAACATGATCTACAGGGAGGGCACCATTTACTGAGAAAGGACCATTCGTAGATAGATCAAGAGCTTAATTTCATTAAGGGTATAATAAATTCTCAATAAATAGTGACAATTATTATTGTTTCTGTGGTGGTTGTTACTGATGATTGAAAACCACTTGCTGCAATTGAGGGTAATGGTGATTTTTATGGATTTCAATGGATTTTGGCCTGCGGTGTTGCTCCCATTATATACACAGGCACTTCCGGACTTGAGGTTTGGAAAGGGAGGTTATTTACGGAGCTAAGAATGCAGCTGAGGCTTGACACATGAAAGTCTTTTTTACCTCCAATCTCATTTCTAGGGTAGGCTTAGGATAACACGTGAGAGATGCATGAGAAAACAGCCTTCCTTTCCCTTGAATTTCCTTCTCCTTTTCCCAAGAATCAAGAAATTTTAGACATGATAATATGACCATGGCCAACAGGTCTATAATGGCCAATTGGTCTACGAGGCATCAATGTTTTAAGGGGAGATCAAGCCTGTAAAATTAGCTTTACTTGGCCTTGGCTGAATAATGGATGAGCATAGACAGCTCAAAGGATTTTCCTATAAATTGGGTAAGGAGATAGTAAGCAAAGAAATCAAGAGGTATGCTTAGATCTTTGATCTTAGAGAAGGTATTTATTTATACCTTACTTTCTGATCTAGACTTTATTTATATTATATCTTTGAATCATGTGGCAATCTGTCTTATTCATTTACATTGTTTACTATAGTAAAAAAGAATGTCAATTAAATCATTAGAATGATTAGTTGGCACTATAGACTATATAAGGCCATTTTAATACTGGTGAGCCAGTACTGCTTGTATTAGCATATGAGGAGGTTGCTAAGTCTTCACACTGTGTCACTGGCTCATGGCCACAGGCTTTGTTCCCTAGAGATGCAGGGGAAACAGAGATCACGCATCAGGATTAGCCACATGGTGTTAATGAGAATCGCTGTTTATCATTATCCTGGTTATCCTGTTAAAGAAGTCCTGGAGCATATGAGGTAGTTGCCAAATGTGTTAAATATACCAAAAGGCATGTCTATTTCAGAAGTTTTGAGCCCTGAGTTAAAAAATTTTATCGTCTTTAACCTACTTGCCAACTGGGCATTTTGCAACCAGGCATCTATAAGAGAACTAAGGAAAGAGGCACTGAGGGGAACTCAAATCTAAGAAAAGTCCAGATTGTTTTGGTCAATGATGAGGTCCTGCCTGTAAGTTAAAAGCTAAAATGAATCTTGCTTAATCTCACATACACATAATTGGCATCATTTAGGCACAATCACCATTAAGAAACATACAAACACATATAGATCAGCATACAGCAAGGGATTTTAAAGAGGGAAAGAAGAATATTTTAACCAACTTTCAAAATAAAAGTCACATGTATTTTATTTATATTAGAATACTTATAAAGGTCCTTGAGGTATTTTAATATATTTTTAAATTTATACCTTTATCATCATATTTATTAAACTAGGAAAATCATCTAATATTTATTTTTACTTTTTTAATTTAAATAAGCACACACACATAGCTTAAAAGTGAACATGTCTTCTTGACTGCTTTGGGCAGCAATATGTAACATTGCCTAACCTGGCATAATCCAGCAAAATCTGGATTCAATCAAAACCCAGTTCAATACAACAAAGTGAGCCAGGGCTGAATCATTTGTGCATGTGCATCTATCCCTCATTATATTAACCAGCCCTTGTGTATATTAACTTTAGCATTTTAGCTTTACGACGTGTTGAAAATACATTTTGACACTATCCAGAAATTAAGAAGAAGAGAATTTTTTTCCTACACCTTTAGTGATTAGGAGCATAGGTATGAAAATCAGACTGAATATTCAAAACAGGTCTCCACTGTCTGCTAGCTATGTAACCCTTTAATCTCTCTGTGTCTTAGCTTTCTTCCTAAACCTCAGATTCTCATCTGTAAACAGGATAACGTAGCACCTATCTCAAAGAGTTGTTGTATGTGTTAAATGCTTTATTATACATAAGGGACGTAGGACTGTGTTTGGCACATAGTAAGTGCCCCCAAAATGTTAGCTACCAGTTTCAACATCATTGTTATTATCCTTCATTTTGTTCTTGGGCACTTGGAAAAAGAGTCTACAAAATACTTATTTAACTTTTTCCTCTGAGTTCCTAGCCCTTAGCCTTATCAGAAGCATCAATCTTTCTTATTTTCCAGTCAATACGGATGTTTTTTAAATTGAAGTATAGCTAATTTACAATATTGTGTTAGTTTCAGGTATACAACAAAGTGATTCGGTTATACATATATTTATATATGTATATATCTATAAACTTTTTTTCATTTCTTTTCCATACAGTTTATTACAAGATATTGGATCAAGTTCTCTGTGCTATATACAGTAAAACCTTGTTGCTTATCTATTTTATATATGGTAGTGTGCATCTGTTAATCCCATACCCCCCAATTTATCCCACCCCTGCTTTCCCTTTGGTAACCATAAGTTTGTTTTCTATGTCTGTGAGTCTGTTTCTGTTTTGTAAATAAATTCATTTGTACTATTTTTTTTAGATTCCACATATAAGTGATATCATATAATATCTGTCTTTCTCTGACTTAACTTCACTTGGTATGATAATTTCTAGGTGCATCCCTGTTGCTGCAAATGGCATTATTTCATTCTCTTTTATGGCTGAGTAATATTAAGGATTTTTTAAAGTTCAGTGATTCTCAAGATCTTCTTTTACATAGACACCTTTATAGCATATTTAAATATTCCATGTACTTTCACATGATATAATCGACAGTTTTAGAACCTTTGACTAAGAAAATATGTATGAACAGAGGGATTTAAGGACCCCCTGAAATAACCACACAGGCCATCTGGGGTCCAAGACTCATTGGTTAGGAACCGTTGCTTCGACGATTAATACATTTGGATTAAAATAAAATTCAGATCTTTTTAGAAAGCCCTGTGGGTCATAGCTCTTTTAGCCTCTCTTACCTCACCCATGACCGCTATGGGTGTCTCTCCTGTTGCCTGAGCAACACGGTGTTCTACTAAGTAGAACATATACTCGTCGTAGAGCAGACGGATCAGGTGGAAGGAGCCAAAGCTAGCAGCACTGCGTAGGGTTAAGTCCCGAATAACCATTGAGCTGTTCCAAGAGAAAAGACACATATGCAGCCATTGTTAGTGAGCAGGATTAGAGTTCAATCTAATTTTCCTCTTAAAAGAAGTTAGAGGTCTAAAAGATTGGTATAGCACACAACCTGCCATGGAATAATTTCACTACTGAAAGCAGTTGGCTCAACTCTTTCAGAGTGGTAAATAGGTCACCTTCACTGAAACTTGACTAGATCCTTATTAGAGCTAGACAAGTATTAACTGGGAAAAACCATTTTACTGTCATAGGCAAGTCTTTTGATTCTATTAAATTCACAAAGGGGTCAGAATTGAATAAAAAATATTTTTGGGAGGCTGACAAATCATCACCATAAGAAAAAGCAACTCAAAGTGAAGGTCTTATTGATGACGCGTAAACACTGTGTCAGTATCTCTCAATGATAACGACCTCTGGGGTACGCTGTGAGAAAAACATGTATTTGACCAAGTTTACAAAATATACTAAGCAGGGACTTCCCTGGTGGGGCAGTGGTAAGGAATCCGCCTGCCAATGCAGGGGACATGGGTTCTGTCCCTGGTCCAGGAAGATCCCACATGCCTCGGAGCAACTAAGCACAGGGATCCCTGCAAGTTCTGTTGGAAGGTAAGTTTATTAAGTGATTCTAGTTCCTTACTGATTTCCATTAAATTAAATTAAGGTGATTTTTCCATTAGAAATAGCATAATAAAATCAATTAAGAAATGCATAACTTTGAAAAATATGAATGTTTAATTTATAAAATACCAAAATCTGAACCATATTATTAATGAAATACTAACAATACACTCTATTATACTCAAAATGTAAGTGAATCAAAATAAAATTTTGGCCTCATTGAAGACATGTCAATTATTAAGCTTGTCCATGCACTTCAAATCTCTTTAATATTTCTATCTTAGAATCAGGGTAGGATGTGTGTGTGTGTGTGTGTGTGTGTGTGTGTGTATGTGTGTGTTTCTCCTCACTTTCATTTAGTGTCCTTTTCTAGAGATTTCTGTCCTATGCAAACTAAAACAGGCATTATATTCTCTGATAGGAGGAGATAGAATCTCACAAATGTATGGGCTGATATTCCTAGGCCTTATTTTGCAATGAAGAATTGTAAAATGCCAGACAGATGGAAAAACAGAAGACTACATTTCTGTTTCATTTTCAACCTTATTTATATAGAGGCTAGTAATATATCAAATTCTACACATTCAACTTGGCAAGTGACAGATCATCCTTGTACATCTAAAACTCTAAAGCCCTGGATCCTGATCCTGGCTCTTCATTAATTCACTATCAATCTCAAAAAAAAAATCATTTCCATGAGAGTGTTTTTCCTTTTGGGTGAAAGTGAAAGCAGTACTTTTGGTCTTACCTAATTTGCGTGATGATTTCAAGGACAAAATGTGTTAAAGGTTGTGAAACAGACTTATGAATGAATAGAACAAGACTCAAATATAAGTGATTATGATCCTAATACACAAAACAGGAGGAGCTGAGCTTCTGACTCTCATTTGGCTACGGCAGCAAGAACAGGTGTTACTATATGATGACGGCAGATGTCTCTCATTCTGTGGATCTATTTACTAAACAGAAAAAAAGCATGGGTTTGGAGTTAGATCCATGTTAACCACCATGTGATCTTGATTGTGAGTATGTCATTCAACATTTAAAGGTTCAAGATTAGCCTGAGAGTCAAATGAGATAATGTACGTGAAATCTTAAGCAAAACTACCTATTACTATACTATTCCATATGTTGGAGTTAATAATATACTCATTATCATAAAAAGCAGTACTGGTGAATGAGTCCTTAGAGTCAAATACTTTAATGAATACCTTAAGTTTGGAACTCTATAAGAGAATCACTAAAAATAAATTAACACTTTCACTTATATGTCAAAGATATAATGACAAAATTCTGTTATAATTCGATGCATGCTTTTCCCAAAACTCAGTAACACATCACCTATTCATAAAAATAATTATTATAAATTTAATAGCTATTGAAATTAAACTTTATTTTCCTATGGAACAAATTTTAACAGGCAGAGAATCCTCTACTTTAAAAAGAAAAAGCAAAAACAACATAAAAATAACAATAAAAAGTTGCCTAACATTTTTACATATATCCAAATTTGATCATGTGAAGTAAATAATTTTGAAAAATTAAATAATATGGGGTGGAATATTCACTCCTAAGTACACATCTCTTGCTGAAGAAAGACAGCAGCTATTTAAAATACAGCCTGGAGAAGACTAATGGCTAACAAGTATACAAAAATATGACTAATCTTATTCAAAATTAAAAGAAATGTAAATTAAAGGTAAGATACCATATATCATCTATTATACTATAAGACATTAAAAGATCAGTGTTGGAGAGGGTATGGGGAAAGAACTCTCATTTGCTGTTTCTACAAGCATAAATTCACAAAACATTTACGAAGGGAAATTTGGCAACACATGTCGAAACTAAAAACGCACAAATGCTTTCACCTAGTAGTGTTTTCTAGTTGTTGTTTTTACAAAATACAAGCAGGCTATCTCTCTCTCTGACAATGTTTTTTTTTTTTTAACATCTTGATTGGAGTTTAATTGCGTGTATTCGTTTCTGGTTTATAACAAAGTGAATCAGCTATATGTATACATATATCCCCATATCCCCTCCCTCTTGCGTCTCCCTCCCACCCTCCCTATCCCACCCCTCTAGGTGGTCACAAAGCACAGAGCTGATCTCCCTGTGCTTCCCAGTAGCTATCCATTTTACCTTTGGTAGTGTATACATGTCAATGCTACTCTCTCACTTTGTTCCAGTTTACCCTTCCCCCCTGCCCATCTCCTCAAGTCCATTCTCTACATCTGAGTCTTTATTCCTGTCCTGCCTCTAGGTCCATCAGAACCATTTTTTTTTTTTTTTTGTTTCCATATATATGTGTTAGCATATGTTGTTTTTCTCTTTCTGACTTACTTCACTCTGTATGACAGCCTCTAGGTCCATCCACCTCATTACAAATAATTCAATTTCGTTCCTTTTTATGGCTGAGCAGCGTTGCTTTACAAAGCTGTGTTAGCCTTCGCTGAACAACAAAACGAATGGGACATACACATACAGATATCTCCTCCCTTTTAGACTTCCCTCCCATTTAGGTTATCACAGTGCACTAGGTGAGTTCCCTGTGCTATACAGCATGTTCCCATCAGTTATCCATTTTATACATAGCATCAATAATGTATATGTGTCAATCCCAGTCTCCCAATTCCTCCCACCCCACCCCTTTCCCTCTTGGTATCCATACATTTGTTCTCTACGTCTGTTTCTCTATTTCTGCTTTGCAACTAAGATCATCTATGTCATTTTTCTAGATTCCACATATATGCGTTATTATACAATATTTGCTTTTCTCTTTCTCACTTCACTCTGTATGAACAATCTCTAGGACACTCCCTAGGTCCATTCACGTCTCTACAAATGATCCAATTTCATTCCTTTTTATGGCTGAGTAATATTCCATTGTGTGTGTATATATATATATATATATATATGTGTGTGTGTGTGTGTGTGTATGTATATATATATATATATATATATATATATAAC
>NW_020185324.1:3844994-3855561 GCF_003031525.2 Neophocaena asiaeorientalis asiaeorientalis
GTGTATGTATATATATATATATATATATATGTACCACATCTTCTTTATCTATTCCTCTGTCGATGGACACTTAGGTTGCTTCCATGTCCTGACTATTGTAAATAGTGCTACTGTGAACACTGGGGTGCATGTGTTTTTTTGAATTATGGTTTTCTCTGGGTATATGCCCAGTAGTGGGATTGCTGGGTCATATGGTAGTTCTATTTTCAGTTTCTTTAAGGAACCTCCATACTGTTTGCCTTAGTGGCTGTATCAATTTACATTCCCACCAACAGTGTATGAGGCTTCCCTTTTCTCCACACCCTCTCCAGCATTTACTGTTTGTAGATTTTTTGATGATGGCCATTCTGACTGGTGTGATCACCTAGCAGTTCTAATTCTAGAAATTTACACAAATAAGCAAAGATAGTTTTAATTGCAGCAATATTTATACTGGTGAGAAAATAGGGGGCAACACTAAATATCCATTTGTAGGATACTAAGTAAAAAAAAATGGTTCATTCATATATGTAAATTTATATAAAAGTTTAAAGAAATGAGGGAGAGTACACACATAGGCAGTAACTTGGAAAGATGTCAATGATATAATGTTAAGTGCAAGAACTAAAAAGTATAATATGAGCCCATTTAACATAGAAACTATCGATATAATTCTTTAAAAAAATCCTATCCCTAAATAAATGGGAATGTTTAATACTTTATTATAAGCATCGAGATAGCACACTTCATTAAAATAGTATTAGTCACCTTAAAAAGTACAAATTTATTTCAATTTATCTGAAGATAAATGTGCAACTTTATACAAAGATAATCGTTACAGTATTTTTTATAATTGTATCACAGGACCAAAAACCACCTAAATGCTCAAGAATAAGAGACAAACGGGATGTTTAAATTATGTATGAGACATACACAAAATGAAATATTGTGAGGACATTAAAAAGTATGTTTCTTAAGATATGCTTAAGGTACAATGTTAAATGAAAAATGTTAAGGGAAAAATACAGATAATAAACTCTGATAAACAACTGGATCTCAATTTTATATAACACTGAAAGAAAGCATTTTACCAGTAGTTATTTCTGGGTAGTAAAATTATGGATGATTTAAGTTTATTCTTTTTATAGTATTTGCATTTCCCAGATTTTCTAAAGTGAGTATATACTAATTTCATAATCCGAAAATTGTTTGTTTTAAAAAGAAGATATTCATTGTAACATAGAAGAATCGTGGGCCGGTTGAATGTCAATCAATCTTTGCAGGGATAAATATCACAGATATAGAATGAATTATATGTATATTTCAAAATTCAACTTTTAGGGCTTTATATTTCCCTTAAAATAATGTAAATGACTAATAAGAATATTCATACTGAGTAGCTTTCTGATATTATTAAACAAAATGCAAAGTCAATTTTTTTATTCCAAGAGAATTCATACTCATTCATTCAATAGATATTTATTGTGTTCCTACTCTGTGCCAGGGTCTTGTTCTAGAGCAAGTCAGACAAAAATTTGGCTTCAACAGAGCTCACATTCTAGTAGGACAGACAGCTGATAAAAACAGAGTAGATATAAAATATAAAGTTAGGTAGTGATTAAACCCTATGAAAAACAATAAGTCACGTTAAGAGATTGGCGAGTGATGGGTGCCGGCACTTTAAGTTAGGGTGTCAGGAAAACTCTTTTTGAGGAGGTGATATCTTGAGCAGAACCGAGACTGAAGTGAAGGATTGAGCCGTGTGAACATGTGAGCTTTCCTGGCAGAAAGGAGAGCAAATACAGAGACTGAGGCAGAACTATGTTTGTTTTATTCCAAGGACAGCCCAGAGGCTAGTGTGGCTGGAGGACGTGAGCAAAGAGAATACACGGTGGGACCTGGAGGTCACTAGCAGCTGGACCATGTAGGGTCTTATAGGCCATGCTAAGGCTTTTGGATTCTATTTGACAGCTGGGCAATCACCGTATTTCAGCATAAAGTACACATGTAATAGTAAATTCTGTTGGAAAATTAAAAAAAAAAAAGGGTGCTGACCTTCAGTTATAATACCTAGTTATTTTTAAAAATACTGATAAGCATGCTAAGAAATTATTGTCATATGTTTAGAAAAGAATCAGTTGAATTATATTATTAATGCTATGTCTGCTTCATGCTCTCTGTGTTGGGCTTCTGCCCTACAAGCCAAGTATCAAATGACACAATTAACAGTTTAATTGGAAACCTATTGTCTGATTCAGACTTCTGTAAGATATGTTGCAAAATTGATTCCACTGAATTTCATGTTGCTAAGTTACCATGAATTCAACTCCTTTTAAAATCAGAGTTATAAATGTTAATTATTTTATAATGGATGAGAAATACCTTTGTGTATTTATCTTTATAACTCATGGTGTGGAAAATGAAACATATCCCCAAACACATGATACTCAATCCACCTCCTTATGTATTTGGGGATACATCACACCCTTCCAAAGAAGAAAGATGAGAACGTCACACCTGTGACCACCACCCCCCCCTACCGTGAACTCTCTTCTCAAACAGTGCTTATAGCTGATTCTGAGAGTATTACTTTTTGGAAGATTTATATATTGTTCAATTGTAGGCAAACTAGGTTCTCTGTGCCCCCTTTCAAGTCACTGTATCGAAGCTATAAATTTCATTTTTAAAAATGGGATACTTGGTTGACCCTCAGGGTGACCCTGAGGAATTCTGTGTTCCGTTATCCACAAAACACACAAGCTGAGAAATGGCCCACTTAACTTCTACATTTCTGCCCAAGAAAGGTGGTGATATTTTTTCCACCTCTCAGGGAGCCAGCAGTAGTCATTCAAAGCCAGGTTAGGCAAGGAGAGACCCCCGTTTGGAGCAGAGGGTGTTTGCAGCAACATGTCAACTGCTGCTATCATGATTCCCTGCCAGTCCATTTCTTTATTTGTATGCATATAAATATATACACAGAATTTTAGAAATTATGAGATTAATCAACTTCAGAAAATGAAGGGTTGACATATGTGACTGCCAAATTCTTTTTTTTTTTGCCAAATCTTATTAAAAAAGCCAAAAACATTAAAAAAAATACTCTGTAATTCTGCTTCTGTTTGTGAATGCAGTTTTCATTACTCAATATGTTCTTATGCCTTGGTAAAAAACAGGTCAAATTTTAGAGGCTCTTAAGTTTCTAAGTTATTGACTTCTCCTACCAGCAGGAGGTATGCATCTGTCTGAAAATGCCTTTCCTTCTGTGGCCCTGAAGTATACGCCTTCAAGACTTCTTGAAATGAAAATAATAACCATAATAGTGCCTAACAATAACAAGCCAACTATCCCCAACTGAGGGAGGACAGAAGGCAGGCAAGTGATGATCTACTGGGTTTGTATATCTGCAGAGAACAAGAAATACAAGTAAGTAATTTTCTGTCAAGATACCTGCAACAAATCTCTGTGGAGACAAAGGCTCCGGGAGTGTATTTCTAAAATGATATCAACTAAACATAGAAAAAAAAGTCCTCAGGAAGGAGTAAGGGCAAGTCTGATGTAATGACATAAGAAAGCAGTAAGAAGAAAAAAAAAAAAACCCTTGCTTTTTTCTGATATAGAGGATGCATTCTGCTTTTGGTCATATAGGTTTTGGAACAACAGCTAGTATAACTGCTGTTTCATCATTAATGAAGCACATATACCATCTATATGATTTTCTGAGGAAAAAAAATGGATGAAATCAACTTGCAAGCAAATGGGAAAATATCTGAAATCTTCTTAAGAAATGTTCCCAAATTAAAATTTTGAATTCTACTATTAATACTACTATTTCTACATCTACTTTGAGAATACTGTGATAATGTTTTCCAAATCTTCCCCATATATCAAAGGAAAACTCATATCATCAACACATTGCTCACTGATACCCAGATCTAAACCTAGGACTGGCTTTAATGAAGCATATCAGTGGGTCGCAGAGTTAGACAGCACCATAATAAGGTGCTTTTCAAATCATATGGACTAAAAGCACTAAATATATGAGAGACAAAACCGTGGAATTATTCCGTCCCCAAAACAAAAACAAAACAACAACACAAAACTGGTAGACTTTCTTTCACTGCATTTAACCCTGGGCTAGACACTAGATAACGGTTTTCAGGATGTAAGGATAATTTAACTCCTAATTAAACATATACAGTGAATCTACACCTCTACTTCAGTTTAAGAAATAAGAATTGGACCAAATCAGTTGAGAAAGAAAGAAGTCACAATAAAAACCAAGCAACTACCATCATAATTAAAAGATCTCTGGTTCCATCTTTATCAAGGTGGTCAAAACAAGATGGAAATCCTGTAATTTGGGCTTACTGGGTTCAGAATTTCTACTAGTCTCTAAACTCTGCTACTTCTTTCTATACCTTCTCTCCTCACAACTGCTTTGGACTCACCACTGAGGTCCAGATGATGACCATAGGGTACTCATAGCCACAGTCAGTGGTATGTCCTGTAGTCACTACTTTGATAAGCGCATGGTTGCACAGGCACTAAATTAGGGACTGCCTAAACCTCAAAGTAGACATGGCTTTTCGGCCCGAGCCAGTGAGGCCACCATTATCTAAAGAAGCAAAGAAATGAACTCCCATCACAAGAATAAATTCCAGGGTCAAAAATATGACTTATGTAACAGCTTAAGGAATGGAACTCTGTCAATTCCATCCTATGTCATATATATAGTATATATGCCAACTCACACAGGTTCTGTTTTTTAACCCCTGGTGTAGACCTACGGTCAATGGTTCACCCCAACATTTGATATTATATATCAAGTAATCTTTCTCTGCTGGGGTTCTTCTATGTCTAGAAAAACATACATTTACATATATATATATATATATATATATATATATATCCTTTTAGTCAAAAAGTGATTCATTTTGTATTACTAGATTATTCGATACTAAACTGGCTATGCATTAGAATCACCAGGAGTAAGCTTTTTGAAAAAAAATTTCTGATTATCCCTACTCCTAATCACTACTTTCTAACCACCACGATTTTGATTCAGTAGTTTTTGGGAGATACCTAGTTTTGTTTTGTTCTTCTTTCCACTAATTCTGAGGTGCAGCTAGGTTTGAAAACAATTGTAATTGATCAAATTAAGAAATTAACTAGGTGGTTCTGAGTATGCATCTGAACTGCCTGGAGGATACTTTAAAAAGCACAGATTGCTGGGCCTCCCCTCTGCAGTTTCTGATTCAGGTACATTTTGGGGAGGGGTCTGAAAATATGCATTTCTAATGTGTTTCCAAGCAATAGTGATGCTACTGGTCTAGCGAACCACAGTTTGAGAATCCCTGAACTAGAGAAGAAGAAGAGTGGTGGTAAGGGCTCAAGAAAGAAGACTAAAATAACACACGTTTGCCAGAAGGAGGACCGTAGTCCTTTTCTGACTGTTGCTAAACATCTTATCTACACTGGGATCTCAGATGTTCCCATCTGAGAACTTCTAGGGCTTTGAATAAGAGCCTTTCTTTTCCTAGCAGGAATTTTATTTCTGTAAGCTTCCTGGTACAATTCCATGATGCTGTAGTCATGAGTTGGGTTGAAGATAATCACAACACGGAGTTTCTGCAAACTAAAGTCTTCCTTTCTTTGCTTTTTTTCTGAGAAGCATGTACATACATAATTGCAGAATAGGAAAAATTGAGACGATACCTGTAGAAAGACCATTTTAGCAGAAACTGCCTGGCAGCTTTAGGAAAACTGGGTCTTCCTTCATAGGGTTTCAGTGCTTGCATCATCACATTGTCAAGCCATGCAGCCCACTGCTCCAGGGTGCTCTGCTGCTGAAGAGTCATCTTGAAGTCTGTTTCTAGTCTCTGAACCATGTTGTCATCACACTGACATACCCAGGAAGCCTGCTCCTGGGACAGCACACAGAAAGCAAAGAAAAAGTTCAACTCAGCACCTTTTCATTGAGTGTCAGCACACAAACCATAGGCAAAAATGGCAAATTATACTGAAAGCGTAAAACAATTAAATGAATTAAGAAAATGAAGGACTACTTGTCAGTTATTAAGGAAACTAACATCGCCTTTGTGCATGAACAAGTGATGTGACATAAAAGCATGACTTGGTTTTTCTACATTAACTAGTCTGTGTGAAAGACTAAAATATATGATTACTTAAGAAAAACAGGAGCCTGAACCTACAGTATGAGGCGTCTTTCTTTAGTTTTTACTCCCTCTCTTTTTTCTCCCAATCAGATAAAACTTTAAAGCCAATTCATTTGAAAAGATTTAGCGTAAGTCAGATGGATAAATAGATTCAATTGGCCAAAAGTGGTCCCTCAGGATTAAAACAAAAACAAACACTGAATGATACAAGGTAGAAGTATATGCTATATGAGTTTTATGGATAAGAAACTGAAGTCTCAAGGGCTACAGAGGCAAGGCTATGAATGCAAATTAATTCACAGAACCGAAAACAACAACAACAAAAATACTGTTGAGAAAATGTAGGAAGGCTACCTGCCAAGAAATTTGATCACTATAGTTTTCCTTCTGGTTCTGACAGGAAAGTTTCATGTTTGGTAACAGCAATGAAAACAGGAACTTCTAAAGTTAATTTTCAATGGCTGCCATAAGTTTTACAATGTTTCTAGTGCTATGTTGTATTTTAACATTAAAAAAATACTATACTCTTAAGGTCAGAATACAATTATTTGGTAATATAATATCTGAGTAAGGACATGGATGATAACATAGGGCCTGAATCAGCTAAACTGACTTCAAGCAATTCATTTAATCTGCGTGGGCCTCATTTTCCCCAAGCATAACATTAGAGAAATGAAATGCGACAAGAATTTTTAAACTGGGTTCACTGTGTCCAGATAATATTTTCACAATAGATTTCTGTGGAGGGGTGTCTGTGAAGGTCCTGATTCTATGTCTAAAACATTGTGAATATGTATGTATTTTTCTGAAAAGTGTCTACAGCTTTCAATCTACCCGTTCTCAGAGGACACATTTATTCAAATCAACCATTTCAACTAAATAAACCCCTAATCTCTACCCTCTGGTTCCAGCACCTCTCCTGGCCCTACAGACTTTAAGAGACATTTCAACTGGGAGGTACTTCAAATATAAAATGCCCAAACTCAATTCATTTTATTTCTTCAGGGAAACCTAGGGTTTCTTCTACATTCCCAGCTGACGATACCATCTACTATCCTTCTTTCTCTTATCTAATTAGTAATAGTCTTTCCGAATTTACCTCCTAAATATCACTTTTAAGTATTTTAAGTACACACAATGATTATTAAAAATTGAAAATACAAATAAACAAAAAGGAACAAAATATTAAGAATATCTAAAACGCCAACATTAAGAGATAACTACAACATGCTAATAACTTTCAAGCTGTTCACATGTAGTATATACATATGCATGTATGCTTATGTACATATGTTATTTTAAAAGAGGATCATATTATACATTTTACTTGATATTCTGCTTAGTTTCACTTCAATATATATGATAAATGACTTTCCATATAGGCAAATGAGGAGCTATATTTATTGTTCAGTGACTGAATTTGCTTCAATGCATAAATATTCCATTATTTACAAAACCAATTCCATATAG
Organism: Neophocaena asiaeorientalis asiaeorientalis; assembly: GCF_003031525.2. Lineage (NCBI taxonomy): Eukaryota > Metazoa > Chordata > Mammalia > Artiodactyla > Phocoenidae > Neophocaena > Neophocaena asiaeorientalis. The sequence continues at coordinate 3,852,620 of NW_020185324.1, forward strand.
TTACACATTTATGGTCATTCCAATTTCTTACTATTAGGAAGAATGCTGGAATTAGCAATCCAGTAACTACACCTTTGCTTACTTTTGTACTTTTTTCTATGTAATAGGTTTTTCAAAATACACTTTTATATCAATTTAGGAGTCCAGAAGAGCACCCAGGGAAGAATTTATGTCTCAAGAAAGGATAGGGGAGGTTGTTTTCGTTTTTTCATTAATGGCTAAGCATTTTTTTTATTGTGGTAAAAAACACATAACATAAAACTTATCATCTTAACCATTTTGAAGTGTACAGTATAGGAGTGTTTACTATATGCTCATTACTGTGCAATAGGTCTCTTTTTCATCTTGCAAAACTGAAACTCTATACCCACTGTGGAAGATTTTTTTGTGCATTGGTAAGAGGCAGGAGGAACTTATTGGTATCCTTGGAAGATTTTAATTTCATTTCTTAACATAAATTCAAACTCACTGCTTCCTAGGAAGTTAGTTCTTGCCAAGAGATAATGATAATCTAAAACTAAACTTAGAGAAATAAAGCCATAGGACATTATTCTGACTTTTCAAACTATATTATATTTCATTTTACTACTCTTAAGATTGAAAATATACTAACAATAGAGTACACTGTAATTACTCCTGTGAAGGAGTTTGGATATTTCAGTTCTATAGTGGAAAAAGGTAAGGATGAAAATTAAAGATATTATTAAGTTGGAAAGAAATTATCTCCAAGATGATAAGGAGTCAGTAGCTTCAAAATCAGAATGCCTTTTAAATACAGAAACACAAGTATATGCAAAAGTTAGGTTATCAGGTCAACCAACCCAAGTATATTTAGCCCATACTGTATTTGGAAAACTATCCATTTACACAAAACAATTCTAAAGCAATACTATTGTAATGCTATCAGTTAATTAAAACAGAAAACCAATTATACGGCAATAGGAAAATTATCCTGAATGCATGAGTTAAAGATTTAATTAGAGAAGAATGAAGTAATGAAAGAGATTTATGGATATCCTGAAAGAAACTTAAGCTCTTAGAGCATTAAAATATTGACACTTACATGTGATTTCATTGTTTTAAATTAAAGTTCCCTTATTACAAGAGCATCACCCTATATGTCTTACGGTGTCAGTCTTAACTGAGGTTAATCTCGTAGGGGCAGGGACTTCCAAATGAACAGGAGAGGGTGATGAAGGTGGAATGGGAGGCAGGAGACTGAAAACCAGGTAAAATGTGGAACAGAAGAGGAAAGAAAGGAGTTAAAGATAAAATATGCTAACCTGAGAAAGAGATTACATATGAAAATGAACAGAGTTGTGAGAGGTAAAATGTAGGGGGAAATGGAGGGCACACCACTGCGCTCATGGTCCTCTAACGAAAGGAAGGAGGTCTTGGAGGACAGATACTTAAGCACACAGGTTTCAGCACTAATAACTGTCATGTGGACCCAGAAAAACTTGGTAGCTGAGAATAAAGGAAGAGAAAAGGTAACCTCAAAGTCGGTGAGTGGGGGATGAGTAGTAGTATAGATGTATAACTGACCATTTATATGCAATAATGTTGCCAAGGCTGGCGTTTATAACCAGGAAGAACTCATTTCTATACATACTTCATAGGATTCAGACACACAACTATACGAATGAAAATAATGTTAAAACAGAAAATTTTAAATCTTTCTCAGATATTATTAGGAATAATTCTTAAATATATTTTCGGTTATTAAACTTAAATTACTTTTTGAAACTAGAAGTTGCCTTACCATTTCTACTCTTCTTAAAGTACTTTTAAACATATCTTTTCTGAATGAAGATTTGAAAAAAACATAACAGTATACATTTTAAGGCAAAAATATATGAACTCTTAATATTCCCACTAAAATCAGTTAATGTAAATTCCACTGAAATATGTAAAGTTAATGGATTTGTAAACGTGAGACAGTTTGTTCTTGTGGAGCTTACATATTTGCATGTGTGTGCGTATGTGTGCTTGTATATATAAAAATATTTACGTAGATCTAAGAAAAACTATACACATTAGAAGTTTAAACCCAATTCATGAAAGTCAGAATGAACTTAACTAATTAACGACACCCTAAAATAAATCAAACCCAAATATTAATTTTTGATATATTTTAAATGATAAAACTAGTCCAGAATTGTAGATTAAACTTTGTAGGAAATGGAGTAATAATTAGTTTATCTTTAAGCAACGCTATTGTTTTTTAAAACAGTTTTATTGAGACATAATTCACAGAGCGAACAATTCATTCATTTAAAGTATATAATTCAATGGCTTCTTTCAGTATATTCACAGAGTAGTGCCTCTATCATCACAATCAATTTTAGAATGTATTCATTTCTCCAAGAAGAAACCCCATACTACTCCTTATCTATCACCTCCCAATCCCACCAGTCTACAGGACTTAGGCAACTACTAATTTACTTTTTGTCTCTATACATGTATTTGTTCTGCACATTTCATATAAATGGAATCATGCAATGTACGGTCCTTTGTATCTGGTTTCTTTCGCTTAGCATAACGTTCATCTCTGTTGTGGCATGTATCAGAACTTCATCTTTTTATTGCCCGATAATATTCCATTGTGTGGAATATCACATTTTGTTCACATAGTCATCAGTTAACGGACATTTGAGTTGTTTCCACTTTTATGTGGTTAATATGAATAACGCTGCTGGAACACGCATGAACAAGTTTTTACCTGGACATGTTTTCATTTTTCTTGGTATGTACCTAGCAGTGAAACTGCCAAATCATATGGTAACTCTAGGTTTAACCTTTTGAGGAACTGCCATACTGTTTTCCAGAGTGGCTGCAGCACTTTGCATTCCAATCACTAGCGTATAAGGGTTCCAATTTCTGCACACCCTCACCAACACTTGTTTATTATTTGTCTTTTTTTTTTTTTTTTTTTTTTTTTT
>NW_020185324.1:3855654-4027729 GCF_003031525.2 Neophocaena asiaeorientalis asiaeorientalis
GCGGCACGTGGAATCTTCCCGGACCAGGGCATGAACCCGTGTCCCCTGCATCGGCAGGCGGACTCTCAACCACTGTGCCACCAGGGAAGCTCTATTATTTGTCTTTTTGATAACACCCGTTTTATTTTTTGATAATACCCATTTTAGTGTGCGTGAAGTGGTATCTAGGGGTTTTTTATAGATTTAATTAATTAATTAATTTATTTATTGGCTGCCTTGGGTCTTCGTTGCTGTGCATGGGCTTTCTCTAGTTGCAGTGAGCGGGGGCTACTCTTCGTTGCAGTGCGCGGGCTTCTCATTGCGATGGCTTCTCTTGTTGAGAGCAGAGGCTCTAGGCGCACAGGCTTCAGTAGTTGTGGCTCGTGGGCTCTACAGAACAGGCTCAGTAGTTGTGGCGCATGGGCTTAACTGCTGTGTGGCATGTGGGATCCTCCTGGATCAAGGCTCGAACCTGTGCCCCCTGTACTGGCAGGTGGATTCTTAACCACTGCGCCACCAGGGAAGCCCCTCAGTGTGGTTTTAATCTGTATTTCCCTGGTGGTTGCTGAATGAGTTTTCTGGTACTTTATTGGACATCTGTATATCTTCTTTGGAGAAATATCTATTTAGATCTATGCCCATTTTTAAAACGAGGTTGTCTTTTCATTGTTGGGTTATAATACTTCTTTTTATATAGTCTAGATATAAATTTTTATCAGATATATGATTTGCAAACATTTTTTCAATACTATAAGTTGTCGTTTCATTTTCTTGATGGTCTCTTTTGAAGCACAGAAGTTTAAAATTTTGATTATGTTCAATATTTATATATCTTTTGTTGCTTTTGCTTTGAGTGAGCCATGGACTGTTTTTTATTCATTGGTAACAATTAGTGTCATTATTTTAGTATCTGAAATAAAATACTTGTTGGGATTCCATAATAATATTCCTAAAGTAGCTATTTTTTACGTGTACTTTGATGTACAAGTGAGTAGTTTCATCACTAGGTTAAAAATTTATTCTTTCATTTGGATGATCAAAAGAGTCAGATATGTTACACCTAATTCTTTTCAAATAACAAGTATTTACCAGGTACCTATAGTAAACTCTGAAATAGAGTTTCAAGGTGGGCCCCCCCCCCTTTTTTTTTTTTTTGCAGTATGCGGGCCTCTCACTGTTGTGGCCTCTCCCGCTGCGGAGCACAGGCTCCGGACACACAGGCCCAGCGGCCACGGCTCACGGGCCCAGCCGCTCCGCGGCACGTGGGATCCTCCCGGACCAGGGCACGAACCAAGGTTGGGCACTTTTGAAAACAAATTTCTCGTGTGCGTGTCACGGTGCTATGGGCTTTACATATTACTAAATACTTAAACAGTAATCTAAGATATGTGTTATAAAATGGAGAAAGTAAAGCCCAGAAGAGTTAAGGAACTTGCCCAAGACCCCACAGCTAGTAGATGAAAGCGTTTCATCTCCTGCCTACCAAACTTCACTGACTGTGGTCATCATTACTCTATTAATCATTCAGCAAACCCTGGTGACATATGTTGCGATCTAGCACTATAAATATTAGCAGACTTTAACCGCAAAACAGAGGAGTAAAGCCATAGCTGAGTAAAACTCTCCTCTTTCAGGATATTGTGAATCTAGATGTGCCTGTGAATTGATGTAACTTTGAAAAGAAATATGATGATCCTAATTAAGAAGAAAAAAATTGGATACTTTTCATTAAAAGACACGTTTTGAAAGAAAACAGAGTACCTGGACATTGGCAAAGTCGACACGGTTGAGGTCATTGAGCATCTGGTTGATCTGAGAAGTGTTCTGAAGCACTGCACGAGCTGCCTGGGCCAGGTGATTGAGCGACGTGTATCTTCGCAGAGTCTGGGCAAAGGCACTTACAGCTGCAACCTGTAAAGAAATCCAATTAAGTTGGGATTTTTTTTTTCCCCCTCCAGTAAAAGAAACCACTGCAATCTTCAAATCTTTATTCCCTTGCCAAATTTTAAATGCTTCCCTCTGATACTTATTTCAAATTCATTTGGTGAGAGAGCTTACTTGTAAATTATAGCATTTAAACCTCTAAACCAAGTATTACTTTCCTTTTGAGTAGGCTGAGGTCAAGGCTAAAACAAACTCCCACATTTTTCGACATCTGAGTGCACCATTAATTAAACCAGTCTTGCAAGTAGCTACTAATCCATAGCAAGAAATGATTTAGTCGAGACAAGTAGGAAAAATGTTGATTTTCATTTCTTATTCTCTGTACGACAGTCAACTACAAACTAAGCAAATAAAATATTTTTTCCTTTTACTTGGAAAACCACACTATCCAGTCCCACTTTTTAAACTGGATTAAAAAACATGCTTTTCAGAGCACTGTTATTAAGATTCACTCTTTTTACCTTTATTTTATAGAGGTGAAATAGGAGTGGGTAATTCTGAGGTGAAATAAGAACACTCAAAGACTTTATTAGCAAATACATAGCTAATAAACTTATCGGATACAAGCAACTCTTCAGAATTTGAATTTCTGTAAAAGGGCTATCCAGAAAAATCTCCATTTGTCCTTCAAAATGTACTTTCCGGCCTTCTCCATTCTGCTCTGTGCCCAGGAAGACTAAACTGAATAGATTACATTAACTGCCTCTCTTGCCCTTTGGCTTCCAGTTGGGTTTGGCCAATGAAAGGCACTGGTAGGAGACTGAAGGATGGAAGAAAGTAGTCAAATTATTAATTCCCTCACAACCTCTGCCCTCTCCTTCATAAGGCCACAGTTCTGGAGGAAGGAGAAGATCTGATGCCATAATCACTTCTTTCCCCTTCAGACCTAGGGATGGGCAGGCTTCCCACTATTTTGCTAGTCCTGGGGTGCTGTACCATTCCTCCTTGGTTTTCTTAACTCTTTTCACACGTTTAGAAACAGACGCTTCTTAAACTCTATTCAATTATCCTCCCCTTTGGATATACCATTTTTTTCCTGCTGAAACCCTGAACAAACTGGGTTATATTGAAAGATAGCAAAGCTAACGACAAAGAAAACGTCTAGGTAAATATCTAAATCTCATGATCTCATGAAAATTTGTTACTTGAATAGCAGATCTAATGAGGACTTTAACATATTTACAGGAATGACATTAAATTACTATGGGTATATAACAAGCAATTGATTGCACAGTCAGTTGGCTGAGCGGTAAAAGGTGTTCCACAGGCCAAAGGATGCTCTATCTTGATAGTGAGATGTTTCAGGACCACGTGGAACTTGGGGGACGTTCACATACCCCCAAAGAGAGTATTTCACATTTTCCCATCTCTGTGGTTTATACTAATCAAGGACATATCACGTGCCAGGCACTGTGTTAAATGCCTAACATACATTACCTTGCTCAATTCTCATAAACATTCTATTAGACACATGTTGTGACTTAGGGAGGTTAACGATCTTGCTCAAGGTTACACAGAAGCTACAGTACAGTGGTGGGATATGAATCCAGGCATTTTGATAATAACTTTCAGTCACAACCTCATTATGCTGTTTCCACTGTCACGCTAGATCATCTTTGTTGATTAAATGCTCAGCTGAAAAAAGGCTGCATGTCCGTGAGAGAGGAATAGCAGAAGGCACCTTCCTCCAAGGTAAACCACCCAAATCAACTCTAGAGATCAGTGAGATGGCCCATATTGCAGATGGATTGCTACCAGATCCACTTTGATGACACTGGGGCAGGAGGTACTTTTAGCTGTTTGAAAGTATTGTTATAACTATGACTGACTTTGCAAGTTGGAAAACATTCCTCTGACCATCATAATCAAATAGCACCTCCTTTATTTGCCCACCTGAACGTGGCACTCTAGAATAGCACTACCATGGAGAGCTTTCTGCAATGATGGAAACTCTCTACTTACGTGTTACCCAGTATGGTAACTACTAGCCACATGGGTTAAGGTGCACTTGAAATGTACCTAGTGTGACTGAGGAAGTAAATTTCGATGCAATTTAATTAAACTTACAATTTAAATAGCCACATGTGGTTAGCCCTACTATATTGACAGCACAGCTCCAAAGCAACAATCTAAGGTGGGCATATTCATGAAATGTGTCCTATACATTTTAGAGATAGAATGTGTTATTGCAAACCTTAAGCTGAAGCAGACTTGTGCTATCACAGACTTGTCAGCTACAAGAGCTTCAATTACACTCTCAAACTGAAAGCCAAGGCATATTGCTGGCATCTGACAGTAGATACAGACCCTGACAAAAGGCCACAAATGTGATTTTTGTTATCAAAGTTTAGACAGAATCAGTCCAATCTGTCATGTATGTTCACAGATTAACCTAAAGTAACATGGTTAGTAGGGGACAAAGTGGAGAGGAGAATTCATATCTCTAGCTAAATAATCCACATTCCTGAAATATACTCATCAACTATGAGATAACTGTTCTCTTTAAGAAATGATTACTTGGGCTTCCCTGGTGGCACAGTGGTTAAGAATCCGCCTGCCAGTGCAGGGGACACGGGTTCGAGCCCTGGTGCAGGAAGATCCCACATGCCGTGGAGCAACTAAGCCCATGCACCACAATTACTGAGCCCATGTTCTAGAGCCCGCCAACCACAACTATGGAGCCTGTGCTCTAGAGCCCGCGAGCCACAACTACTGAAGCCCCCGCACCTAGAACCCGTGCTCCGCAACGAGAAGCCACGGCAACGAGAAGCCCGCGCACCGCAACAAAGAGTAGCCCCTGCTCGCGGCAACTAGAGAAAGCTTGCACACCGCAACGAAGACCCTACGCAGCCAAAATTAAATAAATAAAATAAATTTGTTTTAAAAAAATGATTACTTGATTCACAAAAGCATTCTCCAGTGTTAAAAAACCAAAACATCCTGAAAAGCAAATGGTTATTAATTTACACGAACATTTCGGAATACAATGAGTATAGTAGGGGACCTAAAAATTCTAAAACTCAAATGGAAACTATTTGAACATTCTAGGCTGTTCTTTTCAATAACTGAAATTAAGCAATCTTAAATATACACTTTAGAAAAGGGCTGATAAATACACCACATCTAAAATGTTTCTCTAGTCTCTCTGAAAAGAGTATCATCAAACAACATATCTTGTGCAAGTTCTTTACCACATGGTTATAAGATACAAATACAAAAATCAATTTTAAAAGATTTAGTTTATTATAATATTAATATTCTACATAATATCAGCTGATAGGACAGATTGAAAATTCATAGTTCATAACGATTTCCTAAAGACAAAAGAAAAAGCAAGGACATAAAAGTGTACCTTGGTTTGTATCATTCTCTGTGGAATATTGTTCATGGCATTGGAAAGCCAACCTTCAAGGCTTTTTGCAAAATTTCGAATGGCTTGGGTCAAGGCACCTAAATGTTAAAGAATAAAAGCAGAACGAAAAAGATACCAAAGAACATTAATCTTTATGCTAGAATAAGGGAAAACATGCAAGCACAACATGTGAAATAGCACAGAGCTTATATTATCCTCATTGATAGGACTTTATTTAACATTATTCCTAACTTTGAAAGAATCCAAATATTATATCATGGGCTTGTCTTTTAAAGCTATTTTGTTCCCAGATACTTATGATACTTTGTTGGGAAATGAAAACATTCAAACATTTTTGCTTATAGCAACATATACCAGTTGTGAATATACTTATGGAATTTTTTTATCTTAGACAAAACACTCTTTTCAAAAACAGCTTTGTGCTCAAAGGCTAAGTATTTTCTTTAGAAATTCTTTATCTTGACTTTTTTCAAGCTCTTAACCTATTTTCACTTCTTTAGTTAAAAAGAAAATAATGCAAAGCTTTCTCTTTTTCTCTATGCATCTCTTTACATTAGAACATGTCAATTAGAGTAGATATCTCTCACTCGTGTTGAAAAGTAAGGTAAAATTAAAATTGCCTGCCTTGATACTTCTGGATAACTATTCTCCATTTCACTGGCAGGTAGCGATAAAAGATCACCGTGAAAATGAAATTGCTGTCACAGAGGCCAATATTCTTAAGATATTCCTAAAACAGTCCATTCCATACTCTTTACATCTCTGTTAAAACCTGAATAGGGATAGGTCCCATGAGAGTAGTGTTTATGGTGGTCATAAAAAGATTAGAAGCATTTTCCGTTAACAGGGGTGATTATGACTATTTTATAAGAACGGATCTGCTTACTGAGATGGCTGTATAATAGGAAACAGAATTCTTCTCTTGTTCAACAAGTAATTCAGTCAGTAGCATTTTACTTCACCTGTGCCCAAGGCTCCACAGTGTAGGGAGCAGTTTTAGACATTTAATAAGTAAGTGTTTGAAGCACCCACAACAGAAAATAAATCCCTGTGGGTTCCCTATAATGTGGGTAAGTCTTACAATTGGTAGTCCACAATAAGAGACAGAGAGGTTACATTTTTGTCCAAGGCTCCCAAGCATATTAATGTTAATGATGGGATTAAATTCCTTGGTTTTTCTTTCTGTGCTCAAATGAGTCTGACATGCTTCTTTACTACTTTTGTTAAAGCAGGGTTAGAAATAATTAACTTACTCAAATTAATTGCAAAAGACATACATTTTACTATTCCAATAATAAAAACAACTAATTTTTAAAAATTATTTCTTTAAGTGGTCAAATGACAGAAGAGAAACTGAGATGGCTACATTTTGATTAGGAAAAACACTCAAGAAGTGCAGACTTTTAACCATGAGAATCATCTATTGGAAACACTGAGCTGGAAATTTCTTGAGAACTAAGTTTTTGAAATTTCCAAAGCTTCTCACTTCAGCCAAAAAGAAAAAAGAAAGAAAAATATTTTTCTGTTGTATTATGTACTGGAACCATGGAGGGCAGGCATGAATGGAAATGAAAAACAGTGGAAAAAAAAATTAAAGACCCTCTTTGAAACTCAGTAAAATTTTGTATACGATTCAATTTGGCTATCTGTATTATGTAGTTTTCTGTAATTAATATATAATAATTATTTAATCTGAAAAAAACAAGAACTGAGAAAAGTTACTTAAAAAATTTAATATGGGTCTTGTTTTATTTAGACACATTTAACGCTAGGGAGATTGTAAAATAAAAAGATATGCTTTGTATCTCAAATGATTGTAAGTTTTTCCTTTTTTGTACTAAATGACATTTTGGGTCACCTTTAATTATAATCATAAATTGTACATTTGAGTGTTACCAGTTGAGTTCTTACACAATTTTTTACACTTCACTTTTTTTCCCCCATTTTCAGATAAATGTATTTTAGAGTATAGTAGCTTCAAGCTGACTTTAAATTAGTGTGATATGCAGACTTTTTTGGCTAAAAAAAGGAATCCCATCTGGACAGTAAATGGTAGAGTGAAGTACTAGTAGCCAGGAAAATTAAATTTTCAAAAATAAAATTAAGTTTGTTCTCTCTATAGGGATTCATGTCAGATTAAATTGTGCAGATTGACAACTTTTTCTCATGAATGGATGGTTAGAAATTTAAAACTACTCTAAAGCCAACTTGTCTCAACCTGCTTATGATTCATATTAAAATGCACAATCAGAAGATAGTGATCTACACTGTATTTTAAGCTTTATTTTTGTTAAGTCTTGTTATAGAACAGGAATTAAAATTCCAAATTTACTTGGTAGGGTGGCACCTTAATGCACCTTGTAATTTCAGAGAAACTGTAAAACTATACTCATAATTCCTGAATTTGAGTTGTCTGAATGCAGAGACAAACTACTTGACAAAATAAAACGGTTTTCAAATCAAAATTTGCCAAAAACAAAGGTCATGTGTATTGTGTGCTTAAAAATTCTGGGGTTTAAAGCCAACTACACTTGATACGTGATTTAACTTAGGGAACCGCTGAGTTTACAAGTTAAAGTCTTGTGATGCTAACATAGAAGCAACAGATTTTAGAATTGTTTAATGAACACTGATGTTGTTGACTGGCCTCAAAAAAGAAAGCGTTCACTGACACCTTTTCTTATATCTCATGAGAGAACTTTGTGTTGGTGGCAAGATGTCACAGGCTAATGAGGTACCCTATGCAACTTCTCTTAAACATCTCTAGAGATTATCACTCAGAGCACAGGAAGCAAGACAAAAACAGGAAAATCAGATTCTGGAACATAAATCAGTAGAGAATTTACACGTTGAAATTTTCCAAGACAACATCACTTTTAATCAATCTTTAGTCAGGAAACTTGGTGCAGATAAGGTAGAAAATATTAGTAATTTATAAAAATGTGAGACCATGGCAGCTGGATTTTTAAAAAACTAATTTCTATACAAATTTATGTATGTTTATGTGTGTGCTCATTGATATTATATGTAAATGTATGTCTAAGCATATATTTTAAGGTGGTAGGGAACATATGAAATAACTCATATCTTCCACTGTTATCATATTTTAAAAAAGAAAGTATAAACATACAAATGTTAGTATCTTCACCATTTCTTGCTAAATCCCTATTTAAATATTTTCTGGAATAATTTAACACAAATTAACTGTGAAGAGTGTACTTCGAGTACATGGCTGCTAATTTTACAAGCTAAAAGATTGCTTTTACCTTATTAATGTCATTGTAGAGTAGCAATACTGTTCCATATCTTTAAAAGTTAAGGTTACCAGTAGGTGCTCATAAAGGTGTAGACCTAAAATCACTTCAACTGTCTCTAACACAAGTATCCATGATGGCTCTTATAGTGACACTTGCAAAAAATAGCTTTGTTTGCAACAGGGTAGTTTAAAAAACACTATCACTTAAAAAAGTAATCTAATTTATCTACGTAATTCCTATTTGCTTCATGGCAGGCATACACTGCTAGTGCAGGTACATTGATTTTTCTCTCAAAATGCCAGTTAACCATTACTGTTAATGGAAACTGCATTTGTAGTTCTTAACGTGATGTCGGTGACAAAGTAAATGCTTTTATAAAGAAATTCAACTTCAGTAGAAACCAAGATAAATTCATTTCAAATCAAAAGCAAACATGAAAGAGGCTGGTCTAGCAATTACAGATTTCAAAAATTCGGGGCTTTATGAAGGAAACCCTTTTCCTTGGGTAGAATGATTTTCACATGGTTGACTGGCCTGGGAGTGTTCTTGCAATTAGTCATTGGGGCTGTCACATCTATAGGTTGTCTTTTTTGTCAAAAAGAAAATGAAAGATTGAAAAACAGAGAATTTTTCCCTTTTTACTACAGTTTTGCTCTAGGCTGCTTTCATGCAATACTCTGTGTTGCATGTTTTCTATTTGGCAAATTTAATGAGATTAGAATCATTCTAGTTTGCAACGTCACTACCCAAAACTTCCTGGGTGGAATGTATGAGAACAAAAGCATCCGTACTTGTCTGCATTTAACTTACTAGGAATAGGTCTAAGGACGTCGGGGATGAGAATCTCCACCAAAGCCTGGTACATCCCATGGTCACAGTTACACATCCATTTCAGGATAGACTCATGTTTGCACAGAGTTATCAGCTTTGCTTTCGGAAGTCGACTTTCTATTTCACTCAGATTGCTGGTGTGAATAAATGTAGCAAATGAATAGATGGCAAATGAGGATAAAAAAGAAAATGGACTTTAAAAATAGTTTTAGTTTATCAAATATTACTGAGGTTAGAACTATACCACCATTGCCCTGGTGCCACACGGCTGGATATATATAACACTCCCCCAGAGCTGCCTATGCACGTTAATACTTTCTGACGGTATGAAAGGCAGATATGATACTAATTCCATGAGGATGAAATAGTTCTACTGCAGTCCCCCAAATCAATATAAATGGGAGCTATAATACACACGCTGAAACCTCAAAAGAGTAGTTTGTGGTTTATTTCAATCTATTCAATTAATGTTATCAGGTAAGGTTCACAACTGGTATACATATCTCTAATTTGTTAGCTGTGACATCTACTCAGCCATGAAAATGAATTGGAAAAGCATGTTGATTCTGACCTTGATTCAGTAATGGTAGTGCCGTCAGCTGGAGTAGAGGGAGAATAGCGCCAGAATGTTTGCCACAATTTTTCTATCAGGCTAAACTGAAGATTCACAACAACGTCCAATATTGCCTAAAAAACAAAATGGTTATTGATATTACCTTACAAAATTTCTTATGGGGATGTGTGAGGAGTACATACTGTAACAAGACTTAAATGTAAAGATACTTTTGGGTTCATAAATTAATATGGTAAAACTGGACTAAATTTTGCCAATGGAAATGGGAAAACAAAAGAGATTAGCTAGGAAAAAACTGGGGGAAATAACTCTTAAATGATTAAGCAGGGTAACTTGTATTCCTCCCAGAATGACCTCACGTCCCACCCTTACTTTTTCCTCTCTCTTTTCTCTCCATTTTCATGCTTGCTTCCCTAACTTTTCTTTCATTCCTTAACCCACTACTTCCCCGGTTCCCTTACTATTCTCAGATCCACAGGGACACAGAACATACATTCAATTCACATCAGTCTTTACTGGACTAGCTGTGTCCACTAGCCATTAAAAAAAAAAAAAAAAAAAAAAAAAAAAAAAGCAGAAGAGAAGGGTATGGAGGTGCTTGTGTATGGCAGACGGAGTTAGGGCTCAATCAGCTCTGGTTAGGGTTGCTGACCATGGGTTCTGGAGTGTTCCTAGCCAAGCAGAGGCTGAGGGCAGAAACTACAGAGTCAGGCTGACCTCCAGAGGGTACTGCCTGTCTTGGCAGAAGAAAAGCACAGCAAGCACCTCTCTGTGGTCACAGAATGGCTCACATTCAATCCTCTCTCAGCATACACCCTTTAGAAAGAAGCTATAAGACTATCTCCTTTTCTAACCTCGGGGGTGGGGCCCTCACCTCCTCCTCCTTAATTTTATCTCTTAGATCTCCAGCTGCATCAAGGACATTTTTATTTTTTTGATGATGCTAAAATTTGCCACTTTCATTAACTTTTGATGATCATATTTAATTTCACCCTGCCATTGCAATTAGTCTGCAAATTCGCCTTCAGATAAAAAGCAGTCATAAAACCAAAACTTGTTTGTACAAAGATCACGTGATTCTGTGATTATTTTCAGTATAAAAGACAAGTCCTCAGTATAATGTGTTTGATGTCATCAGCACTGAGAACAAAAACACGTAAAACAGTCCCTTCAAGATCTGCAAAATTCATAGAAGCTAAGAGACAGCAAGGGGCAATCGAGAGAATCAATCTGAACATTTAAGGCAGAAAGAGGAAACTGTAACTTTGTAATTCTGGAGTCTGTGCTACCCGTGTAGATCTGGCCCTGTGCATGATACAGAGAATAATTGATGTTCTATACAAAAACACTCTGAGACCAATTCAAGTATTAAGCAAAATCCGTTTGGGGGCATGTTCTGGGAACTAGTAGGAAATGTTGCATGTAGTTGGAAAATGAAAATGGAGGGAAGGGGACTAATTAATTAACACTCTCCTCACCCTTTAATATCAGCAACAATAAAAACACAAAAGCAAGCCCTGGAAGGAAAGGCATCCAGATGTCCTTGCTCCCAGGCAAAACCCAAAACCTTCTCAGGAGGCAAATTATTATAGCTGTGCTTTCCCAAATGTAGTTTAGGCACATTCTGAGAGACGTCTATTAATGAAGCAATTAGTAATATCTGATATAATACCTTACATATTTCTAGCTATGAGACTGCTGTAAGGACACTATGCATATATTAAAAGAAAAAAATGACTGTCAGAGCATCTTGTGTAGAAAATTATATTTGTTCCTTACATAACTAGTGATACTTCCAAAATATCTTTGATAAGCCAACTGTGCAAATTCCAAATAACAGCCAAAATGGGTATATTAATCTTTCTTAAAAAACATAAATTATAGGAAGTATGAAATAAAATAAGGCAAGTCACAAATTCAGTGCACCTTAAATTAAGTATCTCTTCAAATGAAATAATCTCAAATAATTCTTCCGAAAAGGACATTCATATCAGCCACATTTAGTCAGTTTTACAAATGAATAAAACATTTTATCATTTGTCCACCCACTTTTAAATATGTTCAAACTAAAATGTATGCCAAATATAGTTTAAAATAATCTGTATTTCACTGGCTCAGGGCAAACAACCATTTACAGGACTGGATCCGAGACTCAGGCACCTGTCCTTGAAAAGTTTGGAAGTGTGACAGGAAAAAATAATTAGAATTCTTCCTTTTCATATATGTCTTTATGCCCCATGAGAGGTGGCACGAACACTGGTAACTCCGAAATAAATGAGGATCATTCTATGAACTGCCATTTCCCATGCAGATTAATTACTATATATGTTCATATCTCTTCATATAGAGTATTCCTGGCAATTAATGAAAATTTTGTAATCCAAAGAATATTTTCATCTTATTGGGGGAATTTTTCATTTAGATTAATTTTAATGTATACTCTTTAGTAATGTAAATAATCATGCTCCAAGTTATATTTTGAATAAATATGAGCAACTTAAAACAATCCAAAATATATTTGTGTAGGCGGGGTTGCTTGAAGCAAGGTTCACCTGAACACAGAGAAATGAGAAACTGATTAGAGAATCTTTATGTAAATCTTCATTGAATATACATGGTATTCATGCAGAAAGAAAGAGAAATTTTTTTCTAGATAGGTAAGGATCAACCAGAAATTCTCTAATATTGGGAAAAGCAGTCAAAGAGAAACAGATAGTAAGTGTTTTTCATCATAACAAGGAATGTTGGGAACAACAAACCGGTAGGACATGTTGAAAAACACTTCTGGCACACAGTTTGTTAATAAAGAGAGAACTTGCCCTTGGTTGTTAATAATCTAGCACCCCTGACAAGTACTCAGATTCACTCAAGCAGTTCTTATTTCTGGAGTGGGAAAAAAAATCTGTGAATGTTATGAGCTGAGACTTCTCACTGCATACTGCATTGTCAGCAGTCAGGAGGACTGCCCAAGGATTATCTTTTACTTCTAAGTAGATCATAAATAGCCCTGGAATAAAGCTACTTAAGTTCTAAACTGTTCCTCTTTCAAAAGGAGGGGTACTTTAGAAGACTCTTATTGCAATCTGTTATCTTCTTTCTACCAGGTGAGCTGCAGGTACGAGCGGGCTTGGAGAGAGTTCACCTCCTGGAGACAACGTAGCCAATTTTGATATAGGATACTCAGAAAGGGAGTAGGAGTAGGGATGGAAAACACCAAGAGAAAACTTAATTAACCATGAAAACAAAACAAACAAAACTAGAGCCTCAATGATCCCTGGAAGGAACACCTAAAGTGCTTTATAAAACATTTCTAGAAAATAGTTTTGATAGAAATACACAGCTATCATGTAAAATTCAAAAAGTAAAAAGAGTATATTGAAAAATTAAGTCTCTTTCCCCTGACTCCCAGTCACTAAGTTTTGTTCCCAAAGGCAACCAGCATTAATATTTTGTTCTTTCTTCTGGAGAGATGTATATAACATGTTCTTTTTCACTCAAGTGATAATATATTATACTTGCTGTTTTACATCTTGCTTTTTCCCTTAAAAACAAATCCTGAAGCTTGTTCCAAAAAGTACATTTAGAGTTGCCTGTTCTTTTTAATGGCTGCATAGCATTCTACTCTATAGATCATACCATATTTTATTTATTCAGTTCCCTGTTAGATATTGAAGTTATAAGCAATCTTTTTCATTAAAAACCATAATGCAACAAGCTCCCTGTACACTTATCTCTTCCCCTACATGTAAGCATTTTTCTAGAAGGAGTACCTAGAAGTGGAATTGCTTCATCAAAGGATTCGTATTAGAATAGGCTAAGAAGATGGAAAGTAAAATTTATTCTCCCCGAGACATGAAGAAAAGATAACGTATTAGTGCTCAAAGAAATATGAAGTAACTTTTATCTGTCCTCTAGGAATATGTTTGATTATTTTGCTTTAGCAAGTTGCCTGGCAAAACTTAGCACGTGTCCGACTGTGTTTGAAAAGACTTACCTCACAGTGCTCTCGATAAAGACTCTGCAGTGACTTGATATCCTCAAAGGTAGTACCATCTGGCAGAGAAGAGATTTCAACTTCTCCAAACTCTGGAAGTGCTCGAGATGCATCTGTTACCATGACAACACAACAGAAAAAAAGTTATTGTGGATGGTGCCAATTACAGCTTAATGAGGGCAAATTTAAGAAGATTAAAAAGGAAAAAAATTTTAAAGGTCAGTGGTCCAAAAAGCAAGGACTTTTCATATTAGTATTTTATAAACAAAACTTAGCAGCAGCAGCAGCACCAAAGAATAGAGAGGATACTTCTAAAATTTTGGAGAAACTAAATTTTCACTATGATTATATTGGAAATAACACAGCTCAGTGTCTCTCAATATAGGACCCCTATGATAAGAAAAATACCTTGAGCTGGCCAGTATCAATTTTAGTTATTTTTATCATTATATTACTTAGGTACATAAAAATAAATCTAGCTTTAAACTTATTATGCTTATACCTCTCATATAATCATAAACCAAAAGACCTACGAAATAAGTACAAAGAAACCTAAAAAAATAACATTAAACTTAACAACATTAATTTGATATGATAGATGATGCTGTTGTCCTGTAACTAAATTACCTCTTGCAACATGAATATGGTATTGACTGCTGCAGCGCAGGATCTTTCGAGTTTGATAACCCTACACCAACACGTACTTCATGATGGCTGGTTCTCCCATTATGCTTCTATATTCAAATGAGCTGTGAAACTTTCCTCTACACAGAGCATTGGGACATCATTTAGCCTTCCCTTGGTATGAAGGCGTAATTTACACAGTAAGTCTCTCTCTATTCTTTTCTCATTGGCTCTGGACAATAATGCAATACACTTTGCTGCCAACCTTATGATAAATTCAAATACAAATGTGGAAACTAAAATTGCAGAACAGTATTCGTTCTAGTCTTCCAGGTAATCCAGAATATGCTTTTATTTTTTTTTAAGATTATAATTGAAATAAGGCCACAAAATAAAAAACATAAAGATTCTTGCTGAAAGCTCAAGGGTCTACAAGAATATACTTGAGGACTCTAGTTTGGGAATGCTGCCATAATGCTTTCATCTTCAGTAGCCATTCTGACCCCAGAGTACATTTCAGTTGTCTTTGTCAGAAAGTGCACATAGACACATATACACACACACAGACACATACACACACGCACTCTCTGAGAGCTTCTACTTATCTTGATCTGTTGTACCGAAACTATGCATGTTCATCTCTAGAAGAGCTGTCAATTAAAGTGCCATTTTTGCACCTTTAGCTATGACAGGAATATGCAAAATGTTCAAGTTCCACTTCCTTAACTCTTTAAATAACAAGAAACATGCATACCATCTATAAAATTACAAAAGTAGGAAATACTGTGATCAATTTAAAAGAATAAATTACTTTTTAAAAGTTTATAATAATTTTTTCTAATCTGAGACTAAATGCATATGCAACTTTATACGCAGGAAATGAGAATTCTTTTTGGCACTTCAAGTTACTACTGAAACTACCACACAATTTTGATCATAAATGCCCAATTAATACAAATTCTGGAAAACAATTTCATAGAAATAAGCCTTTAATTCAGATGCATTTAAAAGTTCTACATGGCTTGAGATTTTAAAAAATAAGCTCTTTTTCTATGAAAAAGTAGAAATGAACTAGAACTATCATATAATGTGCATAGTTTCAGCACACAAAAAAAATCTACGTAATTAACATCTGTAATAGACATTGTACTTGGAGAAAACACTACTGTTGTTCTCTTGTTTTCAAAATCCTGATAGCAACTAATATGCATTACACCTTAACATACCTAAAAACTGTTGATGATGTTGACTTTGGGCAATTACAGTTTGCTCAACAGATGTGCCTGTCTGTTGACCACTTCCTGTGAAACCATCTGCAACCCCATCCACTTTCTGCATGGGCTTGTACCTAAAAATATTAGATGGGAAAAAACAAATAAACCAAATTATTCCTTGCTTTTTTGTACTACACAAAACTCCCAAGGCATTCAATTTTGTTCTGTCTTCTTTAATGTCTTACGATAGTTGTAAGAACTTCTTCCTTGACAGTCTCATAAAGTTAGGATGAAGAAATTTTTAAAATTGTAAAAAGGAAAAAGAAGGGGAGGGGCTTAGGAAGGGGACCCATTTTCGAAAATTCAGAAATTTAGCTAAGAATGAAAGTGTTATGAGGTATTTCTTTGGACAGCAGTAGCAAAGATGTCCATGATTATAGTTTTAATACACAGTTTGAACATAACTTTTAATGGCCAATGGATCAAGGGAGAAACATGTTAAATACATTGGGATGTTAATCTGAATTAAGATCTAGGACATTGGGCCTGAGAAATGTTAATGAATGGCTTTCATTTAATTTATATCTCCAAAATATGATTCAGCCTACAAACTCTACCATACTGTTTTTCATATCACCTAAAGCCTCCCATGCATATCAACACATTCATCTCCTTTGACTCCTGTCCACATCTGCAAATACAAAGACCATAAGCATCAGCTTGCAGCAAAATGCATGCAAAAATCCATCTACACACCTAGGTTATCAAATTTAAAAAATAAAAAGAATCAAAGTCAGCTACAATTATGTATTTATATTTAGGTCCTCGTTATACAAACTCATGAACGTTCCATACTGCTAAAATAGAGAAAATATGCTTCAGCAGCACGGGCAAGAAGGGAAAGACTGCTTGGGAGAGAAATACCGCATACCAAAAATGCATAGGTAAGTCTCCTAGGATAAGCAAATACAAAGTAAGAAATAAACAGCAACTATAATTTCTTCTTTCTCTAAGATTTCATATTTTTCTTCATTTTAGAAATTTAAAAAACAGATAAACGCAAGAAAAAGTTAAAATCTACAATGAGCTTATTACCTAGAGATGTCATCATGCACGTTATGTTGTTTGTCCTTCCATTTTTTCCCATTTCTAATTATATTTATAAACAGAACCACCTAATATTCTCACCATCCAGATACTTGACTCGTACACTGATACCATAAGTTAACTGTATCATTAATATGAAGTTACTGTAAGTAACAATGCCCCCACTACATGAACAAGATACACTCAAAGATGCCTGCACTCTGACAACAGATAGAAAATGAACGGACCTGGTGAAACACTGCACAAACTAACGCTGACGTTGCCTTAGGAAATGATTCAATCTTGAATGTTATTAATTATGACTTAGATAAATGAAATTTCCACGAAAAACTGCAAAGTCACTCATAATGACATTTACATGTATTTCTTATTTGATAGCATCTCACAAAGAACTATATGAAAAGCAAAAATAAAGTTAGAAGATGAACAGGGTGAAAAAAGGGTACAACACACTCATTCTTGTTATCATTTTAGTGATGGCCCTGTACCACCAAAATGTTGGTTGTTATTTTCTGATGATATAAAAGAACTCAAACCTATTCTTTTCATTGATGGAAAAAAAATCTGGAAGAACTCTTCAATTGGGGCCACACCAAGAGATAACACAAGGGTTAGTATTGTGATGTGCTAGAAGTGCCATTTCTAAAAAATTGAATGTTTTCCTGATTTTTTTTTCCTCCTTAAAGAATCACCTTAGAGAGGCAAAAAAAAAAAAAAAAAAAAATCCTTGTGAGGCAAGAACTTGGGGTACTTGTGTGGGGCAGCAGTTGCTAGCCAGTCTGTTCTAGAAGACTCGAACGATTTTATCTTTAGGGAATGTATTTAGGGACGCTTTTGTCCTCATTGATCCATTTCAGGTTTCATTTGATTTTAGCCTCCTTTTCTCAGCTGTGAAGTTCTATATCGCTAATAAAAGAGGCTAAAATTGTTTAACCATGTTTCTTCATTTACGTTAATGGAGTTTTTGGGGTTCATGGAGTTAATAAACAAAAGTGGTTAAAGGGATTTGAATTATTTACTCTGGAGAAGAGAAAAATGGAAGCATTTCCTACGGTCTTCAATTATATTAACTTTCAGTATAGGATGAGACAGTAATTATTAGACTTTGCCCAGCTATGCTTTATCCTGCACAGCATCTAATATACTACAGAGGTTTAATAGGCACAAATATCAAGGACCGTAAAAGGATATGACATATATTCATCTTAGACTGACATAGAGACATCTGACAGATGCTATGTCACTGTCTACTTGCACATAGTGCTTAGCAAGCCTGTAGTGTGCAAGCACAATTATCTGCTTCCTTAGAAAGATGTAGACAGCAGCAGTTCCAAACGAGAAAGAGATTTTTTTAATAAGCACTCAAAGTCACAATACATTAAAATTAATGTATGATTATGCTTAATAATAATGATATTGAGTGGGAAGGACTGATTAGAGGTACATTCTATTATACAGGAGATGGAAAATACATCAAGATTAGCTTGTAGAAGAAAAGGAAATAAGTTGATTAATTCTGGAGAAACTGTACAGGTCAGTACTTAAGAACAAATCTTACTTAGGAGAGGTGAAGAAAAAAGAAAACACAGTCAGAATTGTAAAATGAGAGGTCTAATTCAAAGCTCAGAGTAAGGGTCACAAAGTGAAAGGTAGATTGAATGGATTGGGCGAAGATGCACTATGTGTATCCATTCTTGCTTGCCTGGGTTAGCAAGAATAGGACCTCTATAAGCCAGAACCTTCCATTCTATCTCTTTAGAGAAAGGTGTGAAGACAGGTTTGGGAGGGCTTTGTGACATAAAGAATGACATCAGAAAGGGCAGGGATAGGGCTCATATAAAGAACAGTATTAGTGTTGGCCTATAAGTATAAGAGAGCTTCCAGGTAGTGCTGACTTTTGCTTTTCCTGCTTTAAGTAGTGGCATATCCACAGTGTATTGCCTGGCACCGTATTGATACTTAAAAGGAATCACCAGAAATTAGAAATACTGAACTGAGGAAAGCTAGATGTTCCTTTTCCTGATGTCCTGTCTAAGGAAAACATCCTATCCCTGCCATTACCTCAGGCACACTATAAATAAGCTAAGCAAATAATTGTGGTAACTGACTCTTCTGGAAGAAACAGTTCTAGATGATATTATGTTAGGTTTTGAAACCTAATTGTATATCAGTATCTGGGTAGATTTCAAAAAAAAATTCAAATGCTTGGCTCACCCTAGACCTACCGAACAAAATCTTTGAGAACGGGGATTAGGAATTTATTATTTTAACTAGCTTCTCATGTACTTCTTAACAGCCTGCACAGAGCTAGACCACAGGAGCTTCTTGGACCAATAATAAATTCCTTCAGCCCAATTGTAGAAATACAATTATAACATTAGAGAAAAGTCATTTTTTTTAAAATAAGTCATCATTTTTCAATTTTTCAATAAACTACATTTGGAATGTAAATAACTATCTCTGAATGGATGGTGGATGAATGAATGAATGTATGAATGAATGCTCAAGGTAACACTTCATTTTATCACACCATCAATTGATCTTAACATATAGCAAATCTATTTAACAAATATTTATTGAGTATTTACTATGGGTAAAGTATTGTAGGGGCATGACTTTGAAAAGGCTGTGTATAAATGGAATTTTTCCAGGATGTTTTTTAATATTCCATTGACTTACATGATAATCCAACATTATCTTAGCTCTGATTGAATTTCAAGTGACTTTTTAACATTGAAACACAGCTTTCAGATTTCCTATCTCTCTCTCTTTTTTAACAGAAAATAATCACTATTTAAATACTAAATTGTAAAAAAAAGATATGTTTTCTACTGAAAAAATTCTTTGTTGAATCTCTTAAAAAACTGAACTCTTTAGTATTTAAGAATTCTCTGCTTTTACTCCCATTTATTTTACAAATTCATTGTTTTAGAATAGGTTTTCTTATAGTAGATTCTTAGTGCTCTTGAGCTGTGTGTGCTCTGAGAAAGACCTGTACTACATCAAATGAAGAAACAGCTCTTGGTTTCAAAATTAGTTAACAGGCAAATGATAATTTTAACAGCTTGCAACTCCCTGGGCAATCAAAGCTAAAGTTGTTAATGATTAAGAAATCAAAGAAACTCTAATACTTTAATAGCTGAGCGTATGCATGAAACCTGTCACTAACACACAAACTTGGAAAATTATTAGGAATCTTCCCCCATGGGGTTAGTCATAGCTGTTATTTAGAACTTGGACAGCTGTAACTCTACTGTAAAATAATATCTAATTCTGTCAATAATCTCACTCATAAAGACACTGAAGGAGTCCAATGGAAGGCAAAGAATGGTATATAGTTACCATCACATTCAACTAACAGGAGCAGGTGGAAGGATTTTCAACAGACTAAATGAAACATTTGTAAAACTACCTTTGAATCAGGTGAAAAATGCACATGAAAGATGCAAAATCTGAGCTGTATAGGCATTTAGAGTCATTATTATGTTTATAAGTCTAGAAGGTACACAATCATTTGATTTACATGATAATCGGGACAAAAGGTTAAAATTTTCTACTGGAATCTTGAGATTCTCTTTGGAAAAATTGTCCCAGAAAAGTTTTAGATGATTTGAGGTCTGAAATGAACTAAATGATATAAACATGAACAGATCAGAAGAAAATAATGTTGAGTGCCATCTTTTCAGAATAGTAATGAACTCCTTGATGTCATACTGAATACTTCTATATCTAAACAACTTCTAACATCAACCCTGCTGGTTAATGATAGTTATTACATCTCTTCAATCCTTGTTGGTGGCTCTCATAGTATTTGTCTTGTCATTAGCTCTACATCTATAATTGGGAAAGGATAGGAGGAAAAATTAAATTCAAATGGGGGTATTTGTATCAATTGCATCAGTTTTAGTAGGAAATGTGGGAGAGGTAGGAAAGGGAAGAGGCTGAAGCTGCTGGCTGAAATAGAAGTCTATGGATCATTCATTCATTTCACAAATGACAATGTGCTTACTGCTCTCCTAGGTGTTGAAAGAGGCAAATAAGATTCCCTTATCTCATGAATTTCTTCATTGAGTTCTCCTAGCGTAGGTAATTTAGGGTCAACTGTATAGAACTGATATATTCTTGCTACAAATATGTATGACGCCTTTAGGATACTTCTTTTGTCTACAGCTGGTCCTTTCTGTTAAACTGATCCTACAGGAATGTTCTCACTCTTCCTTTATTTGGAGAATGACAACCTGACTCCACCTGATGTCAAGACAGCAACAAAAACGAAAAAGGGCATCTGAAGCTCTATCTAGGAAAAAATAAATTAGCTTCTTGCATACAGTAAAATTAAATGAGCCTCAGTTTCCGTATCAGTAGATAACGATATAATTGCCAAATGAGATCTTGCACATAAAGTGCTTATTGGTGAACAATTTACAAGTTCAATAAATATTCATCAGAAGGATAAGTGGGAACTGTTAGTAGTAACAAACTTTACATGAATGACTATACTTAATAATTACTGAATGTGATTATTTATGATTCTCCCATCTTCAATGGAAAATACATTTACAGCAAGGACTTGCTGCAGTGGCAGTGAACATTAAATACCTCAGTGCCAAGATTCCTTGTCTGTCTCCTAAAAGCCAAATGCAGATACATGATCATCCTCTCACTAAAGACTCCTGCCCTCCTGCCACCCTCAGCTGCCTCAGAGCAATTTACCAGCCCTAGACGCTTATCTCTGTAATGACCCCAGGGAATTTATGGCCAGGAGAGGAATTGTAAACTACTAACATCAATCACAGGCCTGGAAACCACAGGCCTGGAGGTACAAAGAAATGGAAGCCCAACTTGCCCAATTGCCAGGCTTCATTCTTCTCCAAAACAGCCTTATTCTTAAAGAAATATTTTCTAAAGAAATATTTTCTCTAGTGCATATAGTATAATAATGATAATAATTATTATTTTATCCTATCACTTGGATATTTCCGGTTATAAAGCCCTTTATATACTTTTTTCCACTTGAACTTCAAAAAAATCTTTGAGGTAGTCTATTATTATTTCCATTTTGCAGATGAAGAAACTGAGGTTCAGTGAAGTTCAGTCACACACACTGAAGTGCCAAAGCAGCCTGTATTCAAATCCCTATTTCCCACCTTTAAATATAAGGTTCATTCCACTAATCTATGAAACTATATAAAGAAAGGTCTTCAAATGACAAAGGTTCTTGTCCTCACTCCTTAGGAACACGCATGCTTTCACATCTGTCTACAGCCAACTAGCCTTGCTGTCCCATCTTTCCAATGGCCTCTATTTTCCTCTCCTCAGTGCCACAAAGGTTTCTTCTTTCACAGAATCCAACTCCTATGAAAAGACCATTCAGAGAGGCAGAAAGTGGCACATTTCCTCACTTATTTAGGATATACTCAAGTGTGATTTTCCCCTTAAATTTTATTACATGTGCACGTTTCTCTTTGGGTTATATTACCTCTTCAAGGACGGAATTCTTATAAGAACAAAGACAAGAGGACTGGTTTCTTGTCCTGGTTCCTATATTATCGTGGATACATTATCTATCCTTTATGGACTTCGGTTTTCTCATCAAGAGGATGAGGTGCGCTAGGTGACCTCCCCCTTTCAGCTCTAACTTCTATGACTCTGTGAATTCTCTTTTAGTTGTGATGGACATATTCTATATGCAACCATTGATTGTTATGTATTTGTTGAAGGAATGATATATGCAGTTTAATACTTTGAGAATGGCTACTGGGATCAAACACAGCCAAGCACATTGTCAAACACACTTGGCTCTATTCCACCACTTTTGCTACTAGGATTTGGAAGAATAGCTGACATACATGTGCCAACACTCTCTGAGTGCTTCTTTTAAATATTAGAAATAAACTGCTGCAAACATTTTTACTTAGTTTGTAAAGCTGAAAATTACTCATCTCCTTTTTGCGCTATAATAACCTAATTTATTTATTGTCTAAATTAGGGTAAGCAAGTTAGTCTATAAGTGAATTTCCTTGAAAACTGAAACTACCTCATTTAAGTGCAGAAGTTATTTTCACATGAAATATTTTCAACAGAAGGTATTAAAAGAAACCAACTATTACACATTCTCCTGTTTCCTTAACCAGGGTAGTTAACCTCTTCTTGATTACCTATAATGTCATCAACATGCCAAATAGTTATTACACTGTGTTAGACTAGATTTTAGCCACTATAGTGATACTTAAAGGGCCTACTGGAATGCCTAGGTCTATGTGTCCTTCCACTGAATGTATACAGACTGCTGAGCTGAGTAACCCAAAAGTGAATCGAAGACCCTAGTCTACTTATATTTCCTCCTGCCAGCTGTTATATCTCATGATTGCCTATGAATCAAGTGGGCTCTAATCTGCTCCTTTATTTTAGGTAAATGACTTGAGGATGGCTTCATCTTTTCAATTAAGCTAAACTAAGGGCTCTGTGACATCTGTTTTACAGTCAGAAGCTGTTTCCATTTATTTCCAGACTCATGGTTATGTTCCCATATGGTGGTGTTGCTGGGAATCTGATTTGTAGATAAGGGGAAATTTCCTCTACTACCCTATCAAAGCTTCAAATGAGATATTGTATGTAAAGGAGCTCTAAAAATTATAAAGCTATGCAAAACAATAACCATCATTAATGCTACAACTGCAATGATTCCAAACTTATCAGAAAAAATGTACAAATTTTTATTTGATAAAATAATCACTGCATATAATTGAATTTTCTTACTATAGGAACAGGTGAAGCATGTACATTTATACTATGGAAGATGTGCACATATAGATGTATACAAAAAACCTTGAGGCATTTAAACAATTTGAATATTCCAAAATATTAAATACTAGTCTAAAATATTTTAAACCTTTCAAATGTCACTTGTACTTTAACAGGAGAATGGCAGGCTCTTCTTATGTGAAATTTAATATATTCAGTAGAATCATTTGAGTTTTGGAATCACCTTATTTTGTAAGCCATAAAACAAACAGTACAATGAGTCCCTTTTTCATTGTTTTCAACAAATACTCTTAACCCTTGAATCCAGACTCAGGAAGAGACACTTTTCCTCTCCTGTCCAAGTGTTTCCTCTAAATGCGGTAACTGGCTTCACTTAAGGCCTATCAATGTTGCCAGTGATATAATCCTTCAAAGATACAACAGAAACCTCCCTCTGTCCTAATCCCAGTGAGGGGTTGGTGAAGTTGATAACACTAACAATGCAAGCAGTTATCCAAGACACCATTCCAAGAGCCACTGTCCATGATCCAAAATTGTACCATTAAAAAACAACAACAAATTAAAGGAAGTTTCAGTACTTTGGTTCTCTAACATTCTTATTTCATAAGAAAGCAAACATTGTAAGAAACTAAAGTCGGTACAATTTATGAATATTACTGAGAATTTTCTATCACTTTTTAAATACAACCATATTATGTCTAATTCTAAAAGCAATAATACTTATATTGCAGGGTTTTCATGGCTCATCAATCTTTATAGCCCTGAAATTTGTTTCATAAGGAGACCTTTGTAATTCCTTGGTCTTGCTTACCTAACCCAGGCTTTGTATAAAGAATGTCTCTTGAAGGTTTCCATTTCCATGAAAACTTGCTAGGATTCTTTGCAGTGAAATCACTGGACGAAGTAAGTTTCAGCTGTCTTGAGTGCAACTTACCAAGGTATTGTTCATATTTAAGTTTGAGTATATATTATTTTTGAATTAATCTTTTTTTTCTTTATTGCACCAACATCTCCAATGTGTAGTACTGCTATGCATGAGCGCAGAGACCACACCAGAAAGTAAAAGCTATGGTATTGCCACTAACAGGTGGAAACAAGAATGGTAACTCATGACAACAACAGTTTATTTCAATTCACACAAACTCTGTCTCCAACTATACAAGGGACTGTCTTATGGCTTTTTTTCCCCAGAGCCCTTCTTAGTATATTTCACTGACTATACCTCAAAAAACAGGAATCAGCAATTTAAAAAATAAGTTTGAGAAAACATAATAATTTATATAATAGCCAATCTTGAACTGACTCTTCAGTCTTGAATACTCTCACTAGAAATTATGACTGTGTTAAAGCCACTTAACAAGTGTCTTTATTTCCAGTCTCTTCCCACTAAATATGTCTTGCCCCAAATCGAAAAGTAATCTCTCTAGAAAAAATGTGAAAGTGTCATTGTTTTGCTTGGAAGCAAGTCTTTGAAGACTTGCACAGTATCTAAGCACAAAAAACACACTCATTAGCTTCATATACAACCAAATCCCTTCATCTATGATCCAAACTACTTTTAAAATCTCATCTCCCATTAAAGTACCCAATCTTCTTCTCAATTCTTCTCCTGCAATAAAAACCTCACCAGATCAGAGTGCATTCACCAAAGACGTCATGGACCCTCTCGGTGGTGATTTTGTTTACATTCCCTCTGCCTGAATGTTCCTCTCTTTTTCTGATCCCTCTAATTCCCTACTCAAATAGCACTTTCTCTGTGAAACTTCCCAATCCTCCCTCTCCCAGACTTTGCTGAAATAGTTCAGCAAAGTAGAGACTCAATTGGTGCTTGCTGACTAAACAGATAAAGGACTACTGTGTGATATACTTTTTTCTCCAGCAGCTACTTGGAACTAAGGCTTCTGATTAAGCTAGTATGATGTGCAGGAGATCTCACCACAGTGACTCACCATCCCAGATCAATGGCTTAGGGAGACTGATCAATGGATTAGGCCAACTGCACCAGGTGCAGTCCTCCTTTCTCCTACCTAATTTTGCATGTTCAATTGAAAAGAAAAACTGTAGCTACTGTCATGGTTGAGCTATACTGGTAAAGAGGGAAAGATTTTTCACTTTACTCCAAACTGTGATATAAGTCACATGAGACAGAAGGCCCTTGGCTATGTAGCAGCATTATGGGCTTGTACAAATCATTTAACCTCTCTGGGATTTATCTGAAAAAACAGGGGTCTTCATGCTTTGACTGCCACAAGGCTGAGGGGCCAGACTAGACTGATGTATTTTTCAATTCTAAGATCTACGATTCTATTCATCCATCCATTCATCCATCCATCCATCCATTCATGAATGCTTAAGATCTCTTATAGCTCTAATATCTACAATTATACATCTAGGAAAGTTGGAGTCAAAGAAAATGTAAGATGTCCCAAACATTCTGCAAGAATTTACACTGTCAAAAAGAATGACCTGCAGGATATGCAGATTAACAAGTAAGAAGCTCATGAATACTGACAAGTTTCTCCAGATGCTCCTTACAGTTTGTGTTTAGTTTCCTTATCTGAATAGTTTGGGATGTCACATTTACTTAAAGGCGACAAACACGCTGTCTGATAAGTAATTGTGAAAGATTTGGAAAATAGAATGAAATTCTAAATCATATTTGAGAACTGTCTGTAGTGAAAGCATACCAGCAATAGTGACATTCTTGCACACTTAGGTAATTGTTCTGCTTGTTCAGAAAAAAGGAGATAAAACATCTAAAGAAATACATAGCTTTGACACGTCAATGATAATTCCAGAGTCTACCTTTGTTTCTGTTGCATGGGTTGTTGTCTCATAGCCATATACTGCATGTCTTCTTGCAGACGATTAAGAGGGGAATCTGGCTTGACACGAATCCCATAGTAATGGTACTTGGAGTTTCCTCTTCATAAAAGAACAATAAACAGAGACACAAAAAGTCAGTCAAGTCAATATTAATCATACAGAATGTCCATTTAATTTCATATTTGGAAAAATTAGATAAAGGCAAAATATTAATGTTATATATTTATGATTTACCTGTTCTGGACACCTGTATATTTTTATGGTGGCTACATGTGAAGAATCAAAATAAGATTCTGAATCAATCAATTCAAGGCC
The DNA here is from genome assembly GCF_003031525.2 of Neophocaena asiaeorientalis asiaeorientalis. Taxonomy (NCBI): domain Eukaryota; kingdom Metazoa; phylum Chordata; class Mammalia; order Artiodactyla; family Phocoenidae; genus Neophocaena; species Neophocaena asiaeorientalis. The sequence goes on from NW_020185324.1 coordinate 3,882,458, forward strand.
CTAAGAAAAATCCTTCCTTATAAACTTTTGCTTAAATATTAGTCAGAATCCATTTGCTCGATTTAAGTTACATTTTATTTTCAACTTTATATTTTAACTACAATTTAGAAGATTAGATTAACAGGATATTCATTAACAGGATAAAGGGTTGCACACTAACTAGGAATTTATTATCAAATGGTTATGCAGAACAAAGAGAAAAAAATCTTAATTCTACTGTCTTGGAGAAGTCCTGTATTTTTCTAATTCTATTACTGCAGGGATGATTAAGATAACTTCATTGATACAAGATGTTGTGAAGTCTATTATTTAATATTTTGAAACCTAAAAAAGAAGCAGGCATTTAATCTATTGATTTCAAAGCATATTTTATTAGTCTCTGTTTTTGTGGATTCGTATCAGTTTTTCAAGCTGAATAAGATGTGTCACAGCAGACATGGGGAAATTTCTCAGTGAAAATGGCAAATTTCCATCTAGATAAAAAATGTCACAACTTCCTCATGTTCATGAGAAAGACCATATTTGTTATTAGAAATGACAAAGTTTTACTCTGAATGAAATTTGCAAATTCTTGCAAAAATAACATTTTAAACATGTAAATTTTTGCAAAGAGAAAATAGTAGTTTTTCTCAAGTCTATATATAGCAAGACATCAGTGTTCTTTCCAACTTTTTCTTTCATTTACAAGAAGAAATGCAAGTAGAGTGTGGATTCAATATTTTATACAAAAATAAAACAGAATTTTACTTCCAAGGTTGAAGAACACACGTTAGATGAATCCTATATATTTGAAAAGACATTAAAATCTATTATATAAATAATATTGCTAGTTTAAAAAACATAGGGCATTTGAATACCTACATAGTTTCAGCAAAATAAACCAGTATGAAAACTTAATGCCTTCCACTTGCAGACATCAGATCTTGCCTCCAAGATCCACTGTAGAATACAGCAAAAAACAAAAACAAAAAATACCAGAAACTGTTCCCATACAAACTGGAGAACAGGAGGGAGTAGCCAATGACAAAGATACAAAGTAAAATCACATCTCTCTTGTGAGACCCCAAAATACACAAAGTACCTAGTTTCTCTCCAGTTTCCTATAAATTGGAATCTTGGATGGGTTGGAGGAGAGGCGGTTCTTTCTATTCCACTGAAGATGGTTGGGGGAAATCAGTATGTTCCATGGTCTTCTTTGTTTAAACTTAATTTGGAGATGGGATGTAACAAAAGCTACCTTTTGATTTACCTTTGTTTAGAAACGTGGTGATATTACTTATCTTTTACTTAGCTCCAGAAACTTGAGCAGAAGTTTGGTTCTGGTTTTAATGAATTCACCAGATAATCTTATCAATGGATAAATAACAGTTTATGGTTTACTTAAAAAAAAAAAAATCTGAGTTGGTTTGCCTCATGATTTATACTGATTTTCTTTCTGTTCCCTGGGTGAGGAGTAGAATGAATGCTAAAACAGTTTGCATGGTAGAAAGAACCTCTGGCACTTCACCCCTATCATTGTCAGTTTTTCTACATTAGAGTTCTGCTAGCTTCATAACACAGCATTTATTAAAACTTTCTCCCTAGGATTTCTTTTCTCCTTATTCTTCTAGGCTTTGTTTTCCATCTCTAATTACAAGACTACATACAATTTTAAAAGGAACAGGATACACAATTGCTACATAGTGAGAGGGGGAAGTAAAGAACATCAGAAAGAAAAAGCTGCAATATTGCAATATGTACTTATAGAGCATAGAGTATGGATTCTACTCATTCACAAACCCAAACAACCCCAGTTTTGTCCGTTTCTATTTTAAAGATGTGTTTCGAGGTTTGAATGGAGCCTCAAAATAGGATCCATTGAAATCCCTTTCAGTAACAAAACGGGCACAACAATACAGCTGAACAAAGCCCAGAGATTCAAAATATTGGCACAGCATGCATAACTACTGAGCCATCAGCTAGGGTATAGTAGGTTAGGTCCCCAGATAATGATTTTCCTGGTTCTGGGGAAAGAAATACTAGCGAAACAAAAAGAAACTAGCTTCCAGTTCCTTTACTCCAAATAAACAATCATATTCTTCAGTTTAAAATATACTATCCTTTGAAGTACAGATAGAAGAAAATACATTTATGAGAGAACCGAACCTCCAGCAATGTGAAAGCTGTACAATCACTTAATATTCACACTTTGACTACATATAGACCTTGTAAATATCATAAAATGGCCACACTCCTTTTTTTTGTATAAATTTATAGTGAAGTCAATTACTGAGGCTGTTTATTTTATTAAGAATATTTAAAAAGCTTTACTAGAATACTATGAGACTGTGACTTATAACTCATTAAAGGTATATCATCTGTCATATACAGTATAGGATCTTTATTTTTATACTTCTAAATATGGATTTTATAAGATTTAGGAAATCAAAAACATCCATATCATTCTGCTCAGCTATTCAAAATATTTGTTATGATAACTTGTAAAAATTATAGAAAGGCAAAAATGAAGCTCTATAGTTCTAAGTATTATTTTCAGCATATTTTGATTAGTAAAAACACTCATATCTATTTACAAAGGAAGGGAACAGAGAAAGTAAGTCTTCTTCACATGACTAGTTTCTCTGCAATGGAACTATACTATATTTTTACTTCCATAGATGCATGGCTTCACAATCAAGAGTTTTAAAAAGGCCAATAAGAAGTTAAAAAGGACCAGGTCATTAACTGAGAGCTTCAAACACCTCAAATCTGCAAGTTCACTAAATTATTTTTAATTGGTCTCCAGAAATGAAATGAAAAACTCAGCTTTAATTTTTACTCTATTCAAATAGAGGAGCTTTTTATAAAGACATTTCAATGTAATTTTGCAAGTCAAGAGATACACAGTTTTCCACTTAACTTTGTCACTTCCCTCATCATCTTTAGTACAGTTATTCTTCAAAAGAGAAGATAGTGATATATACTAATCTTTAAAGTATCATATATAAATCTTCCATTAATAGCTTGGTCTGCTCATTTCTATGTGATCTGAGAATCAGTTTTTCTCAAAGCTTTGTTTACTCTGTTGATGTTTAGTAGGACAATGCATCATACTGGAATGGCAGTTTTCAGTGAATAAGACCTTTCCTTTTCCTGGGGGATTTTATAAACTGAGCTAATTCTTTAGTTTTTCTTTATATGTTATCTGTAATTGAGTACTTTTGCCCAAACAATATACTGAACTATATTGTTTAAAGCTATAGTTTAAAAAAGAGAGATTAGTTTATGATATTATTTTTAGTACTAACCTGGTTCCCAATCTCCTGGTTCGTAGCCCCATAAAAATTGACCTTATAAGTTTTCCAAAAGAAGCAGCATTGACTGGGTCCAGTTTGTGTTCCTGACAGTGTCGTAGGTAGTGGTTGTAAAGAGTGCTTCTGGGAAGGCTCACTCCTTCTGCTGTCTCGTAATTGTCCAACAGCCACTGGAGCTAGTATAAACAAGACAGGGTAAACACAGAGAAACCAAATCATTCACCAAAATGTCTCTAAGACACTGCAACGGTAATACACAGAAACACTCAGAAGATCTTCCTCAAGCCATGTAATAGGTAAACTGTTGTAATTCAGAGGACTGTGTAATCTGACTTTGAAGACTCTCAGAAGTGTAAATAGCTGACCGTCATTTATTGACCTCAGACCATGTCCATTCCTTCAAACATTCAAGCACATATAAAGACATACTAATTTTCCTTGTATTGATTGCTATTTTGGAGACAAATACCTTTTCAAGGAACTCAAATAATCCCATTAACTGGTTATAAATATAATTTATAATTGTACAGAAAAAAAACATGTTACCAAGCCTGGCAGCGTGGCACATAATATGTCTTTAGTGTTGGTTTGTTACAACACATGAACAGCAGGCTGCCTTGTATAATTATTTACAGTAAGGTTCTATTCATTTTTATAGAATTCTAATTTATTTATCCAATTTACTTATACAAGATAATACAATAATGGTATTATCCACTGGGACAAATTCTACAAGCAGTAAGGAAAAATTTCAGTCTTTTCTTCCCCAGAAAGAAAGAAACTCCCTAGAGACTGGTTTAAAACAATATGTGTAATGAAAAGGAATAATTTACTACAATCATTTGAGTTTTTCTACCTCAAAGCTATGTTTTTTCATAATTTTGGAAGACATACTACAATGGTAGTTGGTAAAGCAATGTTTTCTCAATCTATAGTTCATATTTTAAAGTTTTATGTTGTCCCGTCTGAATTTTTAAAAAATAATCTGTAAAGTACATAATGTGCAGGAAATTTTTAGAAAAATCTAATTTATGTATATAGTACTAAGTTTCAACATTAGAAAAATCAAATTATCAATCTGTTCATTATTTATTTATAAAAGGAGAACTGAAATAGGTTTAAATGACTTTCTTAAGGCCATACATACACCGTCTCAGTGCTTGATCTGGTTTCCAACACACTTTCCTGATTATTTGCATACCAGTTATTATTTCTACAAAAGCAGCATATATGTCACATTGCTTGTCTCAACCAAATTTCCATGCCATATATAGAAGGTGTGATAAAAAGGTGATATTCTACATGCAATTTAAGTTAAATGTAAGTTATGGAAGGAAAAGAATTCCTTTACTGAGCATCAGCTATCAGTCAGGCAATGTGCTAGGCTCCTACGATGTAAAAATGAATGTGACCTCACTCCTGTCCTCCAGGAATTTACAGTCACATACTAAAAATGATAATAAGAACACTTAAACTAAAGCATTTCTCCATTCTGGTTACATATTTTAAGATTTGTGATCAAGCTTAGAACCTACACTTTCAGACTCTTAATAAGAAAATCCATTAAAAATATTGTCAGAATTATTTTCTTTAACCGTGACAGCTGAATTTTCCAGAACAATTTTAATTTCAAATATTCCTACATGATATTTATGTAATTAAACATGTCATTAACCTATACTTGATGTTGGCTTAGAAAATATGGCCACCAAGCCTATAAGACAGAGCAGAGTAGTTTTAAAAATAAAAATAAAATTAATGTTCTGGTCAGGAAGCCTTTAGGTTCTCTATGAACCACATATGCATATGAATACATTTAAATATACCTATTGCCTCAGAACATATACAACGCTCCCCTATGAAATTTTTAAAAGATTACACAAAATAAACATTCATTTTTATAATGGCCAAAAAATTTACAGGTCAAAAAAATTTCTTTTCATATGAATCATCTGTAACCTTACTGTCAGTAAACAAGTTTTCCAGAGGCATTCACACATGATTTCTGAGTACTCTACATGACACATAGAATAAGTTCACATATACATATTCATTTAGTGTAAAGAGAGGTGGTAAACTGATTGGAAAATCCAGTTATAAAGGCTCAGACTAGTATTCTGCCTACAACAGTGGGTCAGTATGTCTCTAGTGTTCCTTTTGAAATTTTAAGACTTTGTTGATTATGAAACAACTGACAGAGACGACACATAAAATGTGGCAAAGCAAACCTGCCTCACATATTTCATCCACGTGCCTCAGTAAGATGACTGGGATCTGAAAGCATTGTTTCCTCATTTGAATGGTGTTAGGGCAGCTCTAGTGAACCATACTGCACACAAATGATGGCTCTTGTTTTGTGTACATATACTAGATAGAGCCTTCCATTGGTATTCTAAATATATAAAGAATATAGAAATAAAGAATATTGAAATACAAAATATAGAAAGGAATATTCTATGAGGAATTTAATCCCTTGAGATCAAGGAATATTTTTAAAAAACACCATAAAATGGGCAAGCATATAAAAGCTATAAGTATTTTTTGAAAAACAGTAATATTTTGCAACTGAACTAATGAAGTGCCCACATCCACAAGCATCGAACAATGCCAGTAAGTTAAAAATGTCACAGATATGTTTGTATGTATGTCTATGTATCCTCAAATAATAAGGCATATTGTCAAAGCCAAAATGGTATATTTCTTAACAAAAAATAAAAATCAAATATTTCTTCCTTTGCTAATGAACAGAACATATATCTATATACGAAACGTTAATTTAAAGGGCTTTTTTTTTCAGAAATGGAAAAATAATCAATTTCATAATGTGAACTTTATAACCAAAAGTACACAAATAATAAAATAGATCTGATGTAAAATACTTTTAATAAGATATAAATCAAATGAAAATAATTTGTTTAATTAATCAGATACAACTTAAAAATTTCTGTAAACTGCCTTAACTGTTTACCTTGCAATATTTAATTACTTAAAAGTAAAGACAAATATCTAAAAATGAGAGTTTATTAATATCTCATGATCCAGGGCTTCCCTGGTGGCGCAATGGTTTAGAGTCCGTCCGCCTGCCGATACAGGGGACACGGGTTCGTGCCCCGCTCCGGGAAGATCCCACATGCCGCGAAGCGGCTGGGCCCGTGAGCCATGGCCGCCGAGCCTACGCGTCCGGAGCCTCTGCTCCGCAGCGGGAGAGGCCACAACAGTGAGAGGCCCGCGTACCGCAAAAAAATAAAAATAATAAAATTAAAAAAAATTAAAAAATAAAAATAAAATACTCATAAGCCTGAATAATATTACTCAAGCCCCCAGTGAATAACCTGGAGAAAACGAAGCTTTTATTGGATTGGCCACATGGTCCTCTGAAGTGGCTAAGCAAGTCACAGAATCTGGACTGGCTCTTTTGCAAACTGGTTGTTCTTCTTACATAATTTTACGTTCTTAAAGGTTTTTCTTCATTTCTAATCCAGTTTTTAAAAATCTGAGTTTATCTGTAATATGTATTTGTGTGTCTGTGTGTGTACACACACACACATGTGTATACATATTTACATACATATGTATATTTTATATATATAAAATCATTAGTTGGTTTGAAAAATTCCACAAGAGTGGGTATGCAGGTATTCTAGTGACTATCACTTTTACAGTAGCAAAGCTACACTTTGTTCCCTGCCCTTTGCTTGCAGGAGGAGGAACTCATTCCTTCCCAGAAGCCTGGAGATCACTTGGGAAGGGCAGGAGGTCAAGCGGAGGTAAAAGCCCTGAAGGATGGAGGTGGCTCTGCTGCAGCCAAGACTGCTCCAACTAGGAAGCCTGCCAACAACTGCACACCCAGGAGTAGTGCTCCCACAAATTGACTGTGTAAGTGGAAATTGGTTTAGGAGCTACCAGATAAGATTTTGAGATTTAGCTGGGGATTAATCTGCATTCTACATGCCAGTATTTAACCTTCGAGTTTTGACACGGTGATAAAATTCTGTCAGATCTTTGAGTCTAAAACATAGTATAAGAAAGGATTAATTTTTATTATAAGAGAAACTTGGCAGTTAAGTGTAACCTGAAGGTATACACTCCACGTGCTGCCCCAGGGAAGTTCATGCCTATTAGAAGATATATTGTTTCCTTGGATTTCCTCTTTTATAAAATGTATTTGGACACTAATTCAATACCCTTAACATTTAGTAATTTAGAAATAACTATTGCTATTTCTTTTACTCTTTTATAAGATGTCTTATAAAATATTTGTTTATATTTATGATTTTAAAAGCCCATGAAATACCATGGGAACTTTTAACCTTTATATTTAAAACCTGATTATTCTACTAATGAACGAATGTAAATTCACATAAGGGTAGAAACCAAGATAATTGCATCTTTCAGCCTTTGCATTTAATCTATATCAATCAGGGTAGATTAAGGAAGATGAACAGTTCCTATTTGTCCCAAAGGGAAATACTGATTGACAAATTAAAAAAATATACATTATTGCATTCCCCAATTAACATCTAAATGTAACACTGGCATTTTTCCCCAGATGGATTATTATCCATTAGGATTCATTTTAAGTTCAGTTCACTGATGATGTGCATTTTGACAGGTCTTATTTCCATCATAACTTATATTTACAGCACAGCCAAGTCAAGAGAAAGTAAGCATAAAACAAGGTTTTGCTTTGAGCTGAATATATTTCAGTAGCTAAAACCAGCAAAAATCATTATTTACTAGATAGTAAAAGGTATATAAAATAAATGCCTAAAGCTTTTTATATACTTTAAATGGAATTTTAAAAATGCACAAGCTGAAAAACATTACGTGAAATTTGGGAACAATTAATTTAAGAATGTTTCTGTATTTAAATTTATAATCTAAAATATCCCAAATTTGATACAATATAACCATTAAACGCCAATTTATATTATTTACAACTGAGAAGAAGTATAAAATAAACAAGTCTGCAATGAAGAAAATTAAGATATTCTAATTTGATTTAGGCAGACTACACATCATTTACCCATAACATCTTCACATGCCAAAAAATTTAGAAATAAAAATATTTAAATAAAAAAAACTAAAGGTTGTACACGGGGAAATGATAGCTCGGCCATACATTCTTTCACTCAAATGGTGTGCAGGGAGACCACTGTCTTATCAACAATGCTCACACATACACCTAATTGAAGCATACTTGGTAACAAAGAATACACGTGTGAGTCCCCAAATAAATGCACACATGATTGGCAAAGGTACTCAGAATACTGAAGGCAAAATAAGGTCTGTTCCCTTCTATTACTTGTCTCTTACATTTATTCACTTAGCAAATATTTAGTGAGCACCTACTATGTACCTGGCACTGTTCTAGGCACCAGGGGTGCATCAGTGGACAAAACATATAAAATCTTTACTGTCTTGGAGTTTTCACTTGTCAATAAATATTTATTGTCTGCCTATATAATGCTACTACTGGAATAAGTGCCATTATGTTAATAATGTTAATAGAAGGGAACATGGCACTCAGTGTAACCGTACTCAGTCACAGATGAGGCAGTATGTTGGGTATGAAATAGGCAAGTTATATGTGCATTTTTGACCTGGATGATAAGAGCATGATGATGATAAAAATAGACCAGTAGTACAAAATACTCTTAAGAATATGTTGAAAAAGGGATATAAAATTTAATACCTCACTAAATCTTCTAATGTGTAGAAAGAGAGGTGAAAAACAAAGAAATCAAGTTGGATTATACCAACAGGGGATTATTTATTTGATTTTATCTTAATAAGAATTTTCCAAATTATTGTGAATAATCGAATATATAAAGAGAAAATAGAAAATCCATCTATTCCATATTGCAAAACAGAATAACAGACTTTCAGCTCAAAAATCATGACTAAGATCCCTCTTCAGAAGCTAGTAAGTATGGGACACAAATTATTGATAATTTCTCCTAAATTTTGCCTAATGACATTGATCCTTTGTAGAAATTGATGTCAGGGAACTATTATCATAAGGTTGAATTTATGTCCACTTCAAAGAATCCCACAAACCTCAAATGATTCTATATTATGTGCTATATAGGAAGGGATAAAGATAACTTACAGCTTATTAACATTTAAGTTGTTAGCCATATTTAAATTAAAAAAAACCCTCGCCACTAAAATTTTTCTACACAACTGAAAATCATCAATTAGGTTTTAACAGAATTTAAAATACCCTTAGCAGGTGATTATCAACTGGAATGCATGTAGTAGCTTATGCCAGTTGCTTGGATAAATCTAACAAAAATTAGGAGCATCACTAATTTTCCAAGGACAGAAAGACAGCATGATCTTCTAATGGGTTCAGGTGGAAACAAAACCTGACCGGTCAGCAGAAAACACTGATCCCCTCTCCACTGTTTATAACCATCTTTAGAATCCTTTGTATTTCCAGAGACTTGACTATAAATGTGTTGCTTTTAAATAAACTTAACTGTACCTCAGAGGTGTAATAAAAGTGAATCAAGATATTTAGAGAAAGATTATCACTACATTAGCAACATTCATGCCCACTCTCTATATACGGAAATGCCTCTGGGAGTTATAAACAGTATGGAAGAGTTGCCATGCTATGTAATGAAAAGTACAAACCCATAGAGTAACAAACATGTATCTGTTGTTTATGCAGCTTAATTCACACACTAACATTAAATATTACTTCATGAATTTTACAAGAGAATAACAATGAAAAAAACCATATTTGAAAAGTTTCAAAAAACCAACAAATAAAAATATACAAAAATGTTCTTATATCCACATTATTGTTCATAAAAATACTAATTAAGATGGGTAATTCAAGTTAAAATTAAACACATCACATATTTTACTGAAGTATATATCTCAAATGACAATGAGATGTGAATTGAATATCAAAGCACAATTTCATAGAAGTCTGAAAGTTCAAAAAAGGTAACTGGAAATTTCAGGATTCTTTTTCTTATATCCCTGCACATTTTCAACTAAAAATGAACATTTTCCCTTGCCATTTTCAAAACAAAACACCAGATGGTCCTCACCCCCTCCCCAAAACATACATCCTCAAAGTAGAGAGTAAATCAGCCTCTACACACAACCACAGACTCATGCTAGCACAGCAGGAATATACCTATGAAACATATAAAAGAGTGATGTACTGCATACAAACTTTCAGAAAGGGGAAAAATCATATTCCTTAAACTTTCAACAGAAGGGCCAAGGTATATATTGTTTTATAATTTAGAATCTATAATTTTCATCAAAATTGTAGTCATTCTCCAAGTAGGTTAACTTGTTTTTATTTGTCATGATATACTTCCCTTTGAAAAAGAAACAAACCACTTCATCTAAAAATAAATGTGTAAGAACATAAGGAAGTATTTTGTGTTATGTTGGAATATAAAATTTAAATGTTTGAAAATTCAAATATTTAAAAAGCACAGTGAAACATTTTCTATGAGCTAAATGTTTCAGGTTTATTGAAAAAAATAATGATATTTTATTTCACTTGGGTGATCCAATTTTGGACTTTTCTGTCACAAAATATGGGGAAGAATTAAAAATAATAATTTTATCTCCAAATTTAAGAATACACTGTCAGCTGGGAGGAAAAACTCTAATTCTTACTATATTGTTACTGACACTAATTCAGCAGAAGAACTGTCTAGACAGATTTAAATCATAGGTCTATTTACTTTTTCCCATATATTCAGAAATCATGATAACAAAATAATTTTTAACCAGCATTTTCATTGAGTCCCCAAAATTTGTACATTTGATGAAAATGTTTATAGTTTCACAAATTGTCATCATTCTTCTTACACTCACCGGTGTTGTAGTGATGCTGCATCTGATAACAGTTAAAAGCTTTAAAAAATAGTAACAATAATCCTGTTTTATCTGAATTATTGGCAGTTTATGGCTTATCTAGAATCTCACTTCTTCTTTTGGCCCAGATTCATTTTTCTTTAGGTCTTAGGACCTGAGCTCATCTAGGTAGCTGTTTCCTGCTCATTTTATATAGTCTTACTGGTAAATAAATCATTTCGAACAGTTTATCATTGGGTTTGGCATTAGCAATCTTTTTTCCACTTAAAGAATATTACTGGTCATACAAACAGACACGACCATTTCTCTGTCTCAGACTCGAAGATGCAGATTATAAACATTTGCTTCACAGTAAATAAATATCACACTAGAAAAATTTAAATCATCAGTTACTTTTTACCAATATTTGGTAGCTTGTTATTAACTTGAAAATATATCTGTACCAAAACAGTAAAAAAACCTAGTGAAGTAGTATATTGGGGGCTCTATTTTTAGATATTCCACTGTGCAAAATTGCCATTAAGTGACACAGAGATCATAAGGGGCTGAGAAAGGAAGGTTAAGAAGCAAAATAAATAAGTAAATAAATAAAACAAGCATTTAGAAGCAAGCAACACATGCAGAACAAGCAAGAGATTAGTTTACATGAAGAAGAGGCAACTTACATGGCTGTTGAGAAGAGAGCTTCTGTGAGTGGACAGACCGTCAGACTTTTGCAGCGTCTCAATCGCCATTTCAATCTGATAATAGATGTCATTAAAAAAAGGGCTCAAGACAAGATAGTAATAAAAGGCTCACCAGAGAATTTTTGATAGATTCTTTAAAGTTCAATTTCTTCTTCAATGGTGGCTAATGAATAGCTCTCACTAAATGTGTATTTCCTCCTTCCTCCCCCCAATCCCAGAGAATAACATAAAATTAGGCACACTAATAATAAGCTCAATCACAAAAGTAAACCTTTTTGAATATTCCATAATTATATAAGAAGGGAGACCTGAGAAGCAGGAACCCCAGAGGATTGTGCTAGTTAAAATATTCTTGACTTTCGTAGTTCAACATGTGAGAGAGTAACCGCTCTCTTTCTAAACAGTCTCCCACCCAAAGAGTATTTAATATTTGTTCCGTTCTGTCACAAAAGAAAACTACTGCAGATTTGTGTTTTATTAATATGCATTAGTATTTTAATGCAAATGTGCAAAGACACCTTCATCAATGTTCAAAAGCTTCTAAATCTATCCATTCTTCTCTAAACCCTGTATTAAAATTTGGAAGTAGAGGGTCATTAGTATGAACACATTTAGATGTAATCATGGTCCCTACATCATAGTTTAGGATGTGGTGGTGAGGCAGAGCTATTAGAAATGATAGCAGAAATGGAATGTAGAAGAGAAGATAATTCAGAGCCAACAAAAAAAGGGACAATCACAGAAACAGTTTTCTTCCATGTAATCTCAGCACACCATGAGCAATCATAACACCTTAATTAAGTAGCAGGTGCCAATAATAAATGAGATGCACTCTTGATAACCTCATATTTAAAGATCACTATCTCTCAGCTCCTAGCACTACAGCACTTACTGTAAGATCAGGTTCCAAACACCCTGTATTTGATTACTGGATTCTATTAACAATATTAACTACAGTTAAATTAAAAATCACACTATATAGGAAAGAAATCATTATTTTTATTTTTGCTATCTGATCAAATCAACATCCCTATAAGCAGTTATAAAAAATATTTCATGCTTCCAAACACAGATAACATACTTTACATTGGCTATGAAAATTAATGATGCCTTGAAATTTCAACATACTGCCTCCCCCTACCAAAAAAAAAAGATGGATGGCAAAATCCATAGCAAAGCAAAGTCTTTTTTTTTTCCATCAAGTTTACAACTGCTTTATGGTGGAATACTTTATACACAGAATGTTCAGTCTCAATTATGTCAACATTAAATTTAATTTTCTTAGGAATTAGTAGCTTTAATTTTATGTTATTTCCCCAAGTTACTTGTTCTTCTTCCCTAGAGTTAATAAAATGTAATACAGAAAAGAATGTTAGGTAGAAATTATAGAAAATATACTCTTAAAGTATATAATAATTCATAAGATGATATAATACAATTTATTATATGATTAAATTCTTTTTAATCACAAAATTAAGTTAATTGGCTTCTGCAACACTCTTTGCCAGATGGAAGGTTAATGTAGTTCATCATTATACTTGAAAATAAATTGAAGAAAATGATATTGTACAAACCAAAAAAAAAATTATGGAAAGAGTAATGTAAATGTAATGAGTAAACATTTTACCAAAATGTTACACTAAAACTATAAAGGACCTCAGTATTACATCTCTTAAAAAGGCATCAATAAGTGCTCTTGTTTTCAGAGAGAAAACATATATTGGGACTTCCCTGGCAGTCCAGTGGTTAAGATTTCGCCTTCCAACGCAGGGGATGTGGGTTTGATACCTGGTCAGGGAGCTAAGATCCCACGTGCCTCACGGCCAAAAAACCAAAACATAAAAGACAACAGAAGAAATATTGTAACAAATTCAATAAAGACTTTAAAAATGGCCCACATGAAAAAAAACTAAACAAACAAAAACAACCAAAAAAAACAAAACAACCAAAAAAACCTATATAAAACGACAGCTGAAAAGTCTCATCCTCATGTGACTGTAAATCACTTCTAGGAAGAATTTGCTCAAAATTCAAATTTGCTAAAATGCCTACACTTTCTTTAAAGTTTGAGTGTGGAAATTTTGAGGTTAGATTTCGGTCTATTTAAAAATAAAATGATCTGTATCTTGTGATTTTATAGGTTTAAGTGAAAGGTAAAAATTATCAAAAATATAATAGCTGAGCAATAATGAGGGAGAAATCCACATCTGGCTTTGTTTGATAACAGCAATTTTTATTTCTTTATGACTAAAGGATTTGTGGTTATTTTTGACAATTAAAAAATAAGTATGGTAAATAAACATTTTCCATTTCTTCCCTAATTAAGCTTTAGACTATGAGTATACCTTAGCTTTTTGTTTGAAGAATCAATTCTCTGAACTAAGGTACAGTGCCCAGTTGTATCTCTTACTGAATAATCATCCTAGGACTGAATCGTCAATAGTGCACATTTCTTCTTCACGATTATCTAATGCTAGGATACGTGGTGCTTGGCAGTTTAGACTGGTTCATGATGATCCTGAACTATTGATTCATAATCAGGTAAGAAGCTATGGCAACTCCTCTGAGATCAAATGGTGGGATGTTCCATTTGAGATGAGACGTTCAGCATGGAAAGGCTTATAGAGCATTAAGTGCCATTACTGGAGTGGGTGAGACTTACAACTCCCTATGTGAAAGAGCAGGTAAGAAACTGATAACCCTTCCAGCCACCATGAGCACATGAATTCTTAGAAAAATCAGTCTTTTCTGCAAGACTAAAAAAAGATCGTTAGCAATATACTAGGGATGAATTAAAACCCTCCACGTTCGCCAGCTAAAACAGGATTCCCATGAGAATGGGAATCTACTCTGAGGGTGGTTATCAGTCAAAGACAGAAACCCTTGGTCCAGTGCTACTGCAGAAACACTTTCAGAAACTGGAGAAGAGGATTTTGCACTGTGTTTAGACACGCCATTGAAATATTAGAGGACTGGCAGGCTTCTGGGGCAGAAAAGCGATAGAGATCAATGAAAAGTCTTCCAGCCATAGGAATTATAAGTGTGAGACCACCAGCCTCAGATGCTACCCCAACAGAATGCCTGACAAAGTCTGAAGAGTCAGAGCTCAGGTAATGTGGAGAGCTTCCTACATGCATAGGCCAGGTTTCTTTCTGACTGCACATTAGCAGAAAGATGAAAGACCTCTTTGCAGTGTGTCCCATGACAAGGCACTACAGAGCATAACTCGAAAGATCAGACCTGGCTTGAGCACTTGCTGAGAGTAGTTCACAGTGAAGACTATTCAGGAAAACAGACTTTCATCAGAGAGTGCAGGGACACCCATGAGTTTTGCTGTGAGTGAAGCTTAATTTGGGTGAAGAAAGAGAGGAAGGTAATACTAGTTGCCATGAGAAAACGATGTCTGACCTTGTGTCACCAGTTAGGAACTGCAGAATTAAAGTAAATACAGGTGTGACTCAGCTCCCCCAACCAAACACTGAATTCTCAAAAGACAGAATCCCAGGGAATGGTGTAAGTGGTTTCCCTCATTTGGGCACAAGTGGCTTCCCTCCATACTAAGAATGGAGTGCTCATTAAAGACTATGACAACTATTTTTTCTTCTGAAATAGAGTGGCATGGTCACAAATGTGACACAAATATGACCACATGGCAACAGGAAGACCTTAGTTCTTGTGTGGTAGATTCAAGGGAAAAAATACCTGGGCTCTGTAAGGCAGAAGAAACCCCTATTTGTTTGGAATATAGAAAGTATGCATGTCTGTTGCAGACTGCACCAGTGAAAAAACTCTTCCATGATTACTCAGGAATTAGGAACAGAAATCAGTAGGAACAGGGAGAAGCTGTATGTCACATCCAGGAGGAAAAAAAATAAAGCTCAGTGGAGCTCCTACAAAGATACAGCAAACCGGGCTTCCCTGGTGGCGCAGTGGTTGAGAGTCCACCTGCCAATGCAGGGGACACGGGTTCATGCCCCGGTCCGGGAGGATCCCACGTACTGCGGAGCTGCTGGGCCCGTGAGCCATGGCCGCTGAGCCTGCGCGTCCGGAGCCTGTGCTCCGCAACGGGAGAGGCCACAACAGTGAGAGGCCCGCGTACCGCAAAAAAAAAAAAAAAAAAAGATACAGCAAACCCTCTAAGAAGGACCTGAAGGGGACAGGGCACCTATTACCTGATGGGGGATAGATACACACTATGATAAACATGTGACCTAAAACACAGGCTGCAAACTCTTTTCCAGTCACTCAAATGCTAATGTTGCCTTGTTGGAATCCAGGGACCAGTGGAGAGTGTCTAAGCACCCAAGGTCACTTGAGGCTTGTAAGATATCCACCCAAGAATCAGTGTCCTGAAAAGGACAACAGAGAAAAGTCACACCTAAGCCCTTAGGGAAAGAGGCTGAGAGAACAGAGAAGAGGGGTCAAATGATGTCTGGATGTCCAGTAAATATTCTGTTTATATTCTCCTTTCCCAAGATCAAAGAAGAGATCAATATTGTACTTTTACTAAGGCAGCAAATACTTTTTTCATTATTTATTTAAACATCTTTATTGGAGTATAATTGCTTTGCAATGTTAGTTAGTTAATGCAGTGTTAGTTTCTGCTGCATATCAAAGTGAATCAGCTGTACATATACATATATCCCCATATCCCCTCCCTCTTGATCCTCCCTCCCATCCTCCCTATCCCACCCCTCTAGCTGGTCGCAAAGCACCAAGCTGATCTCCCTGTGCTATGCGGCTGCTTCCTACTAGCTATCTGTTTTACATCGAGTAGTGTATATATGTCAGTGCTATTCTCTCACTTTGTCCCAGCTTCCCCTTCCCCCTCCCCTCCATGTCCTCCAGTCCATTCTCTACATCTGTATCTTTATTCCTTTCCTGCCCCTAGGTTCATCAGAACCATTTTTTTTTCTTAGATTCCATATATATGTGTTAACATACGGTATTTGTTTTTCTCCTGACTTACTTCACTTTGTATAACAGACTCTAGGTCCATCCACCTCACTACAAATAACTCAATTTCGTTTCTTTTTATGGCTGAGGAATATTCCATTGCATCCATGTGCCACATCTTCTTTATCCATTCATCTGTCGATGGACACTTAGGTTGCTTCCATGTCCTGGCTACTGTAAATAGTGCTGCAGTGAACATTGTGGTACGTGACTCTTTTTGAATTATGGTTTTCTCAGGGTATATGCCCAGTAGTGGGATTGCTGGGTCGTATGGTAGTTCTACTTTTAGTTTTTTGAGGAACCTCCATACTGTTCTCCATAATGACTGTATCAATTTACATTCCCACCAACAGTGCAAGAGGGTTCCCTTTTCTGCACACCCACTTCAGCATTTATTGTCTGTAGATTTTTTGATGATGGCCATTCTGACAGTGTGAGGTGATACCTCATTGTGGTTTTGATTTGCATTTCTCTAATGATTAGTGATATTGAGCATTCTTTCATGTGTTTGTTGGCAATCTGTATGTCTTCTTTGGAGAAATGTCTATTTAGGTCTTCCACCCATTTTTGGATTGGGTTGTTTGTTGATATTGAGCTGCATGACCTGCTTGTATATTTTGGACATTAAGCCTTTGTCAGTTGCTTCGTTTGCAAATATTTTCTCCCATTCTGAGGGTTGTGTTTTCATCTTGTTTATTGTTTCCTTAAGGCAGCAAATACTTTTAAAGAGAACAATGTATAAAGAAAAAAAAAGCATTTCCCCATTATTTATAATTCCCCATCGTTATTTATTATTGGTATTTATAGCTCCCCATTGCCTTTTAAGGAAGGAGAATCCTTATCACAGGATGGCCCCTTGTTCAGCAGAGTTAGTATCAGGTTTAAGTGCTCTGCTGAAGGGTTGAGAGATTTGAGGAGATGGGGATCTGGGCACACTGGCGGTGAATGCTCATTGGTAAAATGAATGGACAGACTGGGGGGGACAGGTGGTGCAGAGAGGCTTTGAGGGACTGTGCTCTGGAAAGCGTGATGCTAAACCTCAGCTCTTTCCTCTACAACATCTTCAGTAAAATTGATGCCACTTGCAGATACTTCAGGTACAAGTAATCAAGACTGGCTGGAGCACAGGGTTCATTTAGGGGCAGTTGATGATGTCAAAAAGGTAAACCTCAGTTTCAAATGCAGGGAAATGTGTAGAGGTTCGGAGCCTTTCATAAATTGTTGATATTAATTTTATCATCACCATTATTTACTTCTAACAGAAAGAGTTATTTATTTTTAAGTAACTTTGGAAACAATTATTTTAGAGCTAACCTTATTTCCAACGTCAGGATACATCAATGTTGGGGGAATGCCAATCACCCTCAGTAAAAAGGAAGAGGAAGACTGATCTCAAAGTGAGAGGTGCTGAAACTTTTGCATGAGTTGCATGGGGCAAAAAAGAGGATTCCCTGTACATGTGATTTACATACACATTATGCACATCTATTCAATGGCCCAAATAGAATATGATATATGTGGACAATTAGGACTTTGTCTTAATGTAAACATCAGCCAGTCATTCAATTACATGCCAATAAAACAGAAGGAAAAAGAACAATTATATCATCTTATTCATTGTCTTTATAGGTCAAGGCATATTCTCTTGACTCTGAAATGGCCTTTTAATCTTTTTTAAAGACTGAAGGTCAAGATTGATATATTCAACTACCACTAGAATTAAAATTGGTCTCATGGTAGAAATTATTTCCTTTCTAGAACTGTTTAAGAAAGTGATTTAAAAATAGAAGTAATACTATAATGCTTTATAAAGCCTTTTTACATTAATTCTCATTTGATCTTCACAACTTTGTGAAATAGCAAAGGCAAGCAATATTATCTCCTTTTCACAGATCAGAAAATTGAGGCTCTCTGGGATTGGGGGACTTTCTTGAGATTACATAGGTGTTAACTATGAGATTGGAATCCAAGGTTTATCACTCTGAGTTCAACAGTATTTCCATTTTATACAAATATAACAAGAATATAAATCAAGAGGAAATATCACTGTTTTTAATGAAACTATCTTCTGAGAAGTGGCTTGTAAAATTAAAATTTGCTACATGATTTACTGTTAACAAGATTTACTTTCTAATAGGAAAGGGTTTACATATGATTAATAAGCATTACTTGAAAATGATTTCAAAGTGATCAAGTTACAAAGCAACAAAAACTTTTGAATGGATAGTTAAATTTTACTCATCATAAAAACAGTGATATAATGATTTAATTTTCTTGTTAATACAGGTTGTTCTATTAACCTCACCAGTTAACACTTTCTTAGAGAAACAGCATTTTTGTTTCCTTGTGAAAGAATAGTAAATTCTTTAGAGAAACCCAATGAAGAGAATACACTTAAGACTGGAAATTTCCTTTGGGGTAATTTTTCTCCTGAACTGTAAGACTTGATATTTTGTTTGCATTTGAGATCAAGTAAGACAGAAACAATTTCTACTTGGTGGCTTGTTCAGAAAAAGTATCTGTGACTGCTGACATGAGCATGTGACCAGCACCCTTATACCTGTTAGAAACTACACCTCCTGGTGTGTGTGTGTTGGGTGGCGGGGGACTTCTACAGCAAGTACTTCAACCAGGAACACAAAGGAAACAAACCCTTTCACTTTACATGTAGTCTATATAATCACAACGCAGGTTTTTCTCCAAGAGTGGTCCTAGACACTTGTTAGAATTATCTGGGCACTTGTTAGCAATGCAAAACAACAACAACAACTAAAAACCAAAAAAAAAAGAATGGACACTGCATTCTGGTGGATCATATCTGTATTGCTAATGGTTTGATCTCTTCTTCAATTTGTCCAAAGCAGCGCTTTTCAGAAAGTAAGGTGTAACCCATTAGTAGGTTATGAAATCAATTATCCTGACCAGCATTTTTAAAAAATTAAAGAAATCAAATAGAGTAGAAAATACTCAGATGTCCTGGCACACAGTACAGGTAAGTATTGTTTCCTGGAACTTTGGTTTTAGTCCATATATACATGTATATATGTATATAATAGTCATGTGTGTATATATAGATGTATACTCATGAATGTATGCATATATGTATGTGTATGAGTACTGGGCCACAAAGTAAAGGTATTTCTCATTGTAGATTGTGGCCCTCAAACTTTGAATGCCCTGCACGAAGCAGTTAAATCAGTTCCCTTCTAGTAACAGGATCCCTTCTAAGGATCTCCAGGTGTCTCTTGGGCCCACGTGTCCCTGCAATGCAGATAGAAACAGCTCACTGAGGATAAAGCTGTGAATACGATACCGCTCTGTAAGTTGTATATTCAAGTGATATAGAAATCAACATATGAATCTATTACTCCACAGCAATATTAAAAAGAAGCTTAACTCAGATATTCAGGACGGGTTGTTCTTTTAACTCAAAAAAATTAAAAATGCCCAGAAAACACACCTAGCCAGCTTTGCTTTTCATCTCCTCTTGAATAAAAGCTAAGACAAAATCTTAATCTTATACACTAAGCATTTAGAGCAAAGAAGGCTTAGGTCTTGCAAACGCTTAACTACATGAAATACTTTTTACTCACTGATAATTTTATGACATCTAGAGAAAAAAATTTTAATCATTATGCTTTCAGCCTGAAGTTTTGGCAATTTTATACCACCTAAAGCTATTTTGAAATATTGATAAGAAAAAACATATAGAGAAGATACCTGCATGAACTGAATGTGTTCTGAGAACATTTGGTTTAACTAGGTGAACTGAAACCAAGACCGTTGTATCGGGCTTCCACTGATTATTCTGTAAAGCCTACATCCCTCCACCCTCACCAGGACTCTGTGAAACTGGCATTACTGATGTGTGACAATAAAACTAATTTTGAGATATCAACTGTATAAGCACTCAGGGCTACAATTACCCTTCAGGAATCTGCTGGGTTAGGATTAAGTGATAGGATTTAAGGCCAAGTTGATATTTTCAAATTTAAGATTTCAAATCTGCCTTTTGCAGATTATTCTGAGTACCAAGAACATTTTCACTTTGTATTTAGTTCATATAATCGCTAAAACAGAGGTTTTCTCAAAGTGTAATTCTGGATCGGCATTACCAGAGCCACCAGGTGCTTATAAGAAATGCACATCTTGGGTCCTTCTCCACACTGAATCAAAAGCCTTGGGGGTGGGGTCCAGCCGTGCACATTTAATCAATGCTCCACACATAATGTACACTCAAGTTTGAGAACACTGCACTAAAACATAATCAAATTTATTTTCTTTGCCAGGGTTAGACTGCAATTAATACTTCAGGGAGAATAAGTAGGGAGGTAACAGGCATTCCTAAAATGGCCCTTGCTAACTCTGTTTAAAGGGTGGTTTTAAAGTTTATTATATGGATTTTCGCTATTTTCATTCTTTTTCATTCTCTTGCTATCCAATCCTACCCAGCATTTAGACAATTTTGCAGTTTATGTTAGTAACATAATCAGAAGATAAGCACAATTTTCGTGAATCTAAAAGTAATCAATTTACAACATATTAACATTTGTGATTTAAAAAATAATGTGATGAGAAAGAAAATGAAACTAACCACGTAAAAGAAGTTTGGGGGCTATCTGTGGATTTCTATTTTTGCCTTGGAGGATTAGGTACCTTTCACTGATGAAATTAGCTCCATTACTCATATTGTAAACCTTTATATTCATAGAAGCACAGTGGCTGGTCAACAGTGATTGCTCAATAAATGTTTGAGAGAGTGAGTGACTCTAAGTACATGAATATACCAAACATTCACCTTCACCCCAAAGTATTGAATAAGAATGGCTCTAGAAATCTTTACTAAATTTAATGCACATTTTCATTCTCTAAACTTTCAACAGTCTGATAAAGAAGGACTTTTTCTGAAACCTAGGATCAAGGTTTAACTTGAATCATGATACCTCATAGACAATCTTTATACTGGGCACATAAAGAAAGGGTTGTTTCAGTTACATGCATTTGGGTAGCATGACCAAATAGATACACTTTATAATCATTAAGAGCTTGCCTAAGATTTTTTAAAATAATAAATCACTTTTTTTGAATAGAAAATATATTCACATGCCTCCCACCTTTTTTTCCTTCATTCCTTCTTCTAGAGAGATCTTTGTACTTACATAAGCATATAGAAATGTATATTTCTATTTAAATGTACACGTGCGCCATGTGCACGCATGCGTGCGTGTGCACACACGCACACACACACACACACACGCACACACACATTACTCCTTGCTTTTTCATTTAACAATATATTTGGAGATCTTTCCACATCTATCTATCTATCTATCTACACACATTAAACACATACACACACTGCCTCACTCTTTTTAATGGCTGTACAAAATTCCACTGAATGGACAAATGCACTAAAATGTATTTAACTATTTCTCTGCTTATAGACAATTAGGCTTCTTCCAATCTTTTTCTAATCCAAATAACTCTACAATGAATATAGTTGTTTATGCAGCATTTCACATATGTAAGAGTATCATCAGTGGATTAAATTCCTAGAAGTACTCTCTGAGTCAGTGGCTATGTGTATTTTCAATCTTTTTTTTTTTTTTTGTATTTTCAATCTTAATAAAAATTTCCTTATTGCTCTCCAATCCTGTACCAATTTAGTACTATCAACAATGAGACTGCCTGTTTCTTTACACCTTTGCCAAGGTTTACTAACTTTTTAACTTTGCCTGTGTGAGAGATGAAAAATGGTATCTCTTTGTAGTTTATTTTTCATTTCCTTTTCAGTGAACTGCTTCTTCAAATGCCTTCCTCATTTTGGTCTCTTTTTTTTTCTGAAGGATTTCTATGAGTGGTCTATATATTAAACGCATTCGTGCTTTGAATATAACATTTCAAAACTTTATGTGAGGTTGTTGTTTCACTGTTGCCTTTTGTTGCTGTGGTTTCTGTCATATGGAATGTTTTTACTTTTATGTAGTTGATCACATCAGCGTATTTTTTTGTAGGATCTGAATTTTACATCATGTTTCCCCACTATAACAGAATAATAAAAAAAATTGTCCATCCAAGTGAAATTAATTTTTATATAAGGAGCAATGTATAGAACCAATCTAATTTTCTTTTAAAAATAGTTATCCAGTTGTCCCAAGCATCATTTATCAATAATTCATCATTTCTCTATTCACAGGCAATGCCACATTTGTCATATGTTGTATTCTTATATGCATTTGGCCTATAGTCTATTACTGGCCAATACTGGTCTATTCATGTGCCTAGACAATTCTGTTTTAATTATTAATTTTATATATGTTTGAACAACTGGTAGGGCTGTTTGTGTCCCACACCACACATCATTATTTTTCTTTTTATACAACTTTCTTCACTACTCTTGCATGTTTATTTATGTAAACAGTCTTTCTTACAAAAGAAAAAAATCTATTGGTATCTTGATTAGGATCATATCAAAATTTTTAAGTTAATTTAGGGAGATTCAAAATGTTTGATACTGAAACTTCTCTTTCAATTATTCAAGCTTCTTTGTTTGTCCCTTAGGAACTTAAAAAGTTTTATTCAGCAGCTGGATCTTGTACATATATTATTAGTTTACTGCCTGGCATATTTTGAGTTTATTATAAATGAGATCTTTGCTTACATTATATTCTAGCTACTGTCAATTGTATTTAGAAAAGCTATTGATTTCTTTGTATATTAATTTTGTACTAAGTCACTTTACTAAATTCTCTTATTATTGGTTATAGTTTTTCATTTGATTCTCTATGATTTTTATCAGGTACACAATCATATCATCTGCGAATTCTGACCTCTTTACCTCCTTCCTAATTTTATATTTCCTTCTCTTGTCTAACTGCATCTTTCCTATAATTTTGAAAGGACAATTAAAAATCACATCTTCCTTTCTCACAAGGCAGATGGGAAAAGTTACTAAAACTTTTGGGGGTAAATTTAAAATAAATGAGTTAAATTATTTTAACTTTCTACAGATAGATTACAAAATCCCTAGCCCATGAAATTTTGGGGCACCAACAGTTATAATTTTTAAAAACCTAGATGTTAAGAGAAAACAATTCCATAGCCAACAAATACAACTGTAGCTATGCATACTGAGAAAGTGGTAACCAAATCACATGCTTTTGGAGGATATACTCATAAACATGGGAACATGGAGAAACTCCCTTTCATTTGAGAATTGATAATTGGTCATAGGCATCGTTTAGAATTTTCTCTCATTAAAATAAAAGACATGGGCCAGTGGAACAGGCAGTATTAAATTTTATGGGTCTAATACTGACTCACATGTAACTCACAGATGACAGTATATTTTAATTTGCCACCAATACATTTCATATTTTATCTGGATCACCTAGCTTCCATAAATGAAACATTAGTGATTTTTTTCCTTCAAAATCTACAGTAGTTTCAAACTAGTAAATTAACTTGCAATTTGATTTATAAATATAAGGATCAAGTTAAAGTTATACAACAGGTCACCTGGAACATAGTTTACTTCCATATTTATAAGCAGAATTTACAAACATCATTAAACCTTCCTAATCTAGATTTTAGATGAAATAGAATCTAGCCATTTCTGGCATGTTGTAACACACCTGTGGTTCTGAAATGCTGTTTCAGTATGAAATAGCTAAAAATTAAAATAACTCATTGTATTTTGCTTTAGAAGGGAATCCATCAGCTATGCTCAGGAGGAGCTGAAGGCCCCTGTCATTCTGTTTGTCTTAACCTTCTAGTTTATCAAGATTTCTAGGAGTAGAATGTCTTACAGCCTTAGCCATAAAATTACTGCCTCTAGATCTTATCAGCTTAAAGGCTGGAGCAGTGTGAAACTGACTGACAGCTGAATGGAATATAGATGAAGCAATGGAGACTACAAGTCATTCAAAGTCCCATTTTATTAAGTGCTTTGAAAATAAGGTCCCAGAACCTTCAGTCAATTTAGGATTTAGTGCAGAAAGCAGAAGATTCGTGGTACTGTCTCTGAGGAGTTTTATCTGAGAGCTCAGGTTGGCCTAGGGAAAATGGGACACAGGAAAACAGAAAATACTAAGACCATAATGGACATACATACTTCTGCCAAAATAAGTGGAGAAAGTAGTTCTACATGACTTTCATTTTTAAATCATTCAGGCTAACTGTAAAACTAAGAAAATTATTTAAAATAGAAATTTATTATTTCTGTAATATGTAATATATAAAATAACTGATTTATGCATAACATCACATTTCTAACAAAAAATTTCTTCCAAGCATATCTTTATATATGACAATTAAAGAGAAATTTTTGTCTTATGTGACTATGTTGCTTTTCTATCTCCATATAGCCATAACAAGTAATCCAACATTATTTTAACATTTTTTACCCTTTGGTAAGAAGAATGGGCAGTTCAGCTCCTTCTAATATAGTCATTTCCCCATAAATATAAAGAAGCCCTTCAAGTATTGATATAAAAAAAATCTCTGACACACACCATTAGGTGGAAAAAAAAGCAAGATTCAGTATTTTTGTTACTATTCGTAAAAAAAATTAAAAATGCTAATGCGAGGGAAAGAGAGACATTCTGCTTGTACATTCAGAGAATATCTCCAGAGTGATACTCAAAGAACTTGATAACTTTGATTGCCTCTAAGGAGAAGAACTGAGGAACAGAAGTGAGAGGGACACTGCATTATGTACTTTCTTTTATCTTTTGAATTGTGCTACTTAAGAATGTATAACTAATTCACATAAATAAATTCAGGAAAACTTTACATGCAAAGCCAAGGATAAAGAAATAAAAGCATCTACAATTCTTGAATGAATTCTTAACTTTCTATAAATTATATAAGATAGGCCAAACTTTTACTTATATAGCAGTAGATGGACATTGAAATTTTCCTCCAAACAATTGAAAAAATTACAGTATTTTTCATTAATCAAAAAAGGTAGAGATATGAACAATATTAGCTTCAACACATTTTCCTTGTGCCCTTTGGTGGGATCTAATTTTAGCAAGAGCCATTTAACATATAATTACTAAATGTATATACAGAAAAGTAGAAAATTAGCTTTCATATCACAGTCTCAAAAATGGTTAATGTAATCTAATTTAGTTAGTTTTCTTATCAAGAAGAAAAACAACTCCATAAATAACCATCTCATTATAAGAATTCAAATGTTATTTTATGGAGGAATGAATAAATTAAATTTCTTATAGCAAATTGCTTATTATTATATAGTCTGGTATAGATAAACTATGTTGTGATAAATACAAAAATATCACTAACTACAATCATATATATTTGATTCTCAAATGCAAAATGTGTTCCGGTTCCAAAATTCTAAAATTCTAAAAAAAATATGGTTATATGAAAAATAATGATGAAAAATAAATTAGAGTTTAAAATGAATAAAGACACATAAGGAACACTATGGAGATGTATTTAGAAGGAAGATCAAGGCATAATGAGTTCAGATATGACTGTAGTCAACTCTTCTACCTTAATGTCCATGCTCTCCTGAAATGTTAACAATAAATAGATCCCTAGCATTAATTTAATGAAATGTAAAATGTTTATTTACTCAAATAGTAACTTAGCTGAAGTCATACCCAGTGATGTTCCAATAAAAAATGTTACATAATCTTTTTGAAAATTCTTATTTAATACTATCAGCAGGAAATGCCTTTTAAATGTGTATAAGTTTATACTTATATTTAAATAAATAAAAATATATATACATACACACATATTTAATAATTTATACATGGACTCCATTGACCAAATAAAAGAGCACAGTAAAAGGAGAAAAAGTATTTTGACCAAATCTGAATATTGGTAGCTTGTACCATAATATATTCATCAAATAAAATTTAATATGTTACCGTAATAATCTTTTGAAAACTTCTGAAATTTCTATGTACCTTGAAAACTGAAACATTTTACAATGCATAGCAAAAATGAAATACTAAAACATGTTTATGTAAAATATTTTTTCACTTAAGGTTGTAAAACTAAAGTAAATCATATGTTCAAATAAAAATTCTCCATTAATGTAAATAAAGATCCTTCTATTATAAGAAAGATGGTTTTATATTGACTATTAGACTAGGTAACAAAATATTTCAAGTGCTGATCATTTATTTTTCTTAGTAGTGGCTTCAATTTTAAATCATCTCTTTTTACTGATTTATCCTGAGAAGTTGGTTTGCACATTGGAGTAAACCTCTTTGTGGCAGAAAGTTAATCCTAATAAATTTAAGTGAAAGTATTTCTATATAGACAGAGGTCAAATGTAAGAGACAGCAAAGGCAATTATTCTGGGAACCAGAGCAGGAAACCTTGGTAACCAGAAACCGCGTAAAGGTATTAGGTTTGTGCTGTTCCCGAGCCCTCAAATCTAACTAGTTTCACATCAACTGAATTAACTGACTATACATTCCACTTATTACAGACTCTTAAGGCACAGCCCAATTGACTACTACTGTCAGGAATTCTGGCAATAGTAGAGGCTACTCCTACCCAGTTAGCTGCATCAGGCATGCTATGGGTGATAGGTTGAACACAGAAGAACAGTCAGAAAAACTGAATTTATATGGCACAGTCTGGCTCAACGTTTGGAAAGAAATGGCTTGCATCTCGACTAACAGGTTCTTAGAGACTGTGCTCATAGACATTCTTTCTATGGTTCTACAGTGAATGAAAAAGGTACATGAAAATAAGCAAATCTCCTTTAATGACACGGCACCTACCAAAAAATCTAGCATTTCAGGAGTCTAAACAACTATAATACATAGCACAAATTTTCTAGCATTTGGCAAGAGGAGGATGGGAGGAAATCTTAAATAGGTGTCATAGCACTGAAACTTTGTTAACTTTACTATAGGAACAGATGTGAAACTGTACAGAATCACCACCTCACTGTGAATGAAGCAGATGAAGATCTTCAGCACGATTGAGGGGGGATCTAAATCAAATATAAACTGTGGTAATAAATGTAAGGTAATAATTACTAGCAGAAGTATATTTAGATAATATGTATCTATCATATGTCACTATCATGTGCTTTGATGAGAACACCTTATGATTTTTCCATGCAAAAGTTCTCTCTTTATTTAACTTTTAAACTCCTTTTGCTAAAAAGGAAATTTTCTTGTAAAAATGAAAACAAAAAACCATCCTTTACAGAACCTTAAATATTAATGCCTTTTTAAAAGGGTGAATTAATATGTGCAACTGACACTTCGGAATTTATCTTTTAAAAATAGTTTTCCCACTATTCTCAGCTGTTATAAGTCAGTTATTTTGTGTTAATTTACCAATTAATATAATAAAAATTGCACCAAATTTGTGTAATGGATAACTTAAGGAGTCATGTCATTTTTCACACTCTATACAGAAAAACAAACAAAAAAATCAAGCTATAAAATTCATCCTGCTAATGTTTGTACCTATATATACATGACCTGGAGTAATCAATTTAGTTAACTCAATGATAGCACTAGTAAATTTAGTAAACCCATATCTAGTTCATGAGGATGTTTAACAGATAGCTAAAATTCAGTGTGAAGGCAAGTATCAGTGCCTGGGGAAGGTGAAGCAGGAGAGGGGTGGGGATGGAGCGCTGGTAAGCCAGCATGAGAGAGGGTATATATGAAACGAAAGTGGGAAAGGACTCTTCCTCCCCATTTTTTCCAGTTTTCTTAAGGCCTTGGTAAGTGGTAAGTACTTCCCTTTCCACTGAAAGTCACTTTCTGGATGGCCTGTATCAGGAGCATTATACAGTACTGGTACCTAATCTACCTCTTTTCCTTTTATGGTAAAGATACAGTTATTTTACATCTAGAACATTTTACAATTTGTTGGTAAATATTATGATTTTAAAGCTGAGAGGATATTAGGAAATCATTTAGTCTAACTAACCCCTTATTTTATTGACAGGGGAACTGAGGTCCAGAGAAGCTATGATTTAGTTTCTAAGCTACATAAATATACTGCTGTGACTAAAAGGTTTAGAAATGCTGTATTTAGTGTTATCAAAAGCAAGAGAGAAATGGGCATTAGAATCAAAAATACAAAGAAAAAATGACAAAAAAAGAACTCTCCAGTTAGAACGGTTAGTTATCTGTTCTGACGTTACCAGAAAATAGTGAATTAAAAATAAGGGCTTGAACAAATGGATTAGGGAAAAGATATTAAATGATGAAAGTATGAACACATGCAATCATTACAAACAGAAAAAACTATATACAAAATACTTACCAAGTACCTATATTATATCATGAAGAAAATCCACAAAATGAAAAATGTAAAGCCTCTCATACAATTATTTTCTACTCAATTTGTTTCTATTTCATTATAAGAACAAACTATATGGTAGGATTATGGAAAAGGGGTACATGCACTTAATTCAAATCCCCAGGCCCCTTTTATATGAAACATCTAGAAAATCAATTCCATTTCTACTTTAGCTAGGTGGTCCTAAATGATTATTCTGCCTATGCTTAGTTGAGGTAAAAATGTAAAGGCCAGGTTACAGAGTTTGAGGATATCAAATTCCGCATAGGTTCTTATTACTATTTCTATTACAGCATTTTAGCACATTAAGATATCCTGTGTCAAAATAAATATATTTATTAAATATTAAAAATTTGAAAACTCAAATATGTGGTTGTGTTCCTAAGATATTATTTGCTCATACCTATGATCAGAGCCAATATATATGCTTCTCACTGGAATCACCTAGATCAGTGCTTCCCAAAGTGTCCCTCTGGTAGAATGCAAAATGACTTTACATATGGCATATGGGTAAACATTTTTAATTTTACTATTTAAGTACGGATTTTAACATATATTAGAAAAAAATTACACACTAAAACTGCACAGCACATTGTTGCCCCAGCCCAGTGTTTTGGATTTTTTCTCTCTAAAGAGAAAAATGTACGATAGAGGCTATCAAGGACCTAAATTAAACAAATAAAAACTCAAATACTTACTGTCGCTGGGGAAGCCCGAGTGGTATGCGTCACTGAGTGACCAGAATTCTCCATTGAATTGCCAATCAGATAGGTTCCTCCAGAGCTGCTGATGAGTTGTCCTCCCGTGACGCCCATCTGAATCCCACCAGTGCCCACCATACTGTGGGATGAGACCACGGTAGTCACCTGTGCAGAACTCCCTTGAGTATCAAAGTAATTCCCTCCAGTGTTTTGGCTGTACATCTGCGTTTCTGTGTAAGGATAAGTTGTTGTTCGGCTTTAGAAGAAGAAGAAAAAAGAAAGAAATTTATTTATATCATCTTATTCATTTTTTTCTAGTGTGAATATATGTTTAAAATATATCAGCTTAGCCTTTGGAACATGGTGAGTTTTTGTATTTTATATGAAACTTCATTCCCAGAAATAGTTGGGTTTACTTTCCAAACTAAAGGTACATTTCTTTTTTTTTTTTTTTTTTTTTTTGGGGACCCGGAGCCACCAGGGAAGCCCAGGTACATTTCTTTATAAGTACCTTAACACTTTTCTGTACTTTAGAGCTTTTGCTTGTATACTGGTGCCTACCTCCAGCCTATAAATAAGCTCAGGTCTCTTCCCTCCAAGAAGTCCTGCTGCGTGACTTCTTAAATTTCTTACAAAACTTCCTGCAAATCCCAGTTTTAGGAAAGCTGGGATCCAGAATGACTGGGGGCTGCAAGTCAGCTCCTCACGCTACTTCACACTCCTGGGTGACTTGCAGTAAACCTCAGGTAGCTAGCATCGATCTTTTTCTCGCCACCATAAGGATCTTGAGCAAAGATTTCACTTACCATGGGCCCTAGATCCCTAACTCTTTCTTTTTCTTTTTCTTTACACTCAAGGTTCTCCTTGATGGGGTGACTATGCCACCTCATGTCCTCACTTTCCGCTTCCCAACAACTGCAGTCCAGCTTCTGCCCTTAGCCTTTCACTGAAAGTGCTTTTAATAAGGTCACCTGTGAGCACATCTAAATACCAAGCTAAAAGGCTGCTGTCAGTCCTCATCTTTCTTGACCTATCTGCAGTATAATATTGTTGACCACGCCATGTTGCCCTTTCCCTCCTGGTTCTGTTCTGATTAAGCAGCTTGTTCGACTGATTTATTTTTAATATTCAATTGACTATAACTTACATTTTAACATAACTTTTATTTTTACTTGCAAGTAGTATAAGCTCACAAGAAGTTGCAAAAATAGTAAAGAGGTATAAAATACTTTATTTAAAAACTTAAATATCAAATTAAAATTCCCAGTTTTTTGGTCATTCTCTTCAACACCACATTCCAGAGCTAGGCAGTACTGACAATTCGGTGTAGATATTTGCAGACATTTTCTATGTGCAAGGTCTTTCTGTTTTAACCTCTCTTGTTCATTAGTTTCTATGACATATTTTTTTACCTTTTACTTTTTTTAACCACTATGTTTCGAGAGCTTTTGGAGGCTCCATTTTTCTGGCACATTAAATACTGGTAATTTCTGAGGTCTCCATTTTCAGCTCTTATTTTTTTCTCACATTTATTCGGACCATATGCCTTTATCATATACTGCCTGACCATATACATGCTCATAAGTTGATAGCTCCATTTTCTAATTATACTTTAAGAGTTTTAAATCTAGGTTTCTTTAACAGCCACCTGGTTACCTCTGTTAGGGAACCCCATGATATATGGGAAGTCTCAAATGTAAAACTGAACATATGCCTAAAAGGGAATTCTTTCTCTCTTGCTCTTTTTCCTATATTCCCCCTCTCAGCAGAGGGCAGCACCACAACCCTCAGCTTTGGAAATTACTGCTGACTTTCCATGCTCAGATTGACATCAGTCACTAAATCCTACTAATTTTACCTTCTAAATAATTCTCCAATTCTCCTTTCCATTCTTGTACTCACTTGCCTTAACTCATAATGTTCTCCATTATAACTGCCTTCTAATTAGTTTTCCTTCCTCTATTCGGGCTCTCTTCCAATCTATCTTCACTTTGCTGCCAGGAGAATTTTTCTAAAACGCAAATATGAAAATAAAGCTTTTCATAAAAACCTTTCCATGATTCTCTCTTGCCTTCGGAAGTAATTCACAACCCTTGACCTGCCTTCTAAGAACCATCAGAGCCGATGCCTGCATGATCTCTGGACTTCAAGTGCTTTCTTCGCTTACACCACACTGACCTTTTTGCTGGTCCCTGTAACGTGCCATCTTCTCTTGCCTCCCTGCTATATCTCGTGTTTTCCTCTGTCTAGAAGGCCTTTGCATTTCTCTTCAGCTCTCTTCTTTTGTCTAAATCACCCTTAAACTCTCAGTTCAAGCATCACCTTATCTCAGAATTTCTTTTCAGGACCCTTTGCCCTCTGTGGCCACTCCTCACAGGCCTGTTATGTTCTGTTCTCTGTACTTTCCTAACACCTTGCGCATACCTGAAATACAGCTCTCCATATACTGTTACTTTCCTCATATATTCGTACTCCCATGAAATTATGTTTTATTCCCATATGTACCCTCAACACTTAACACAGTTGCAGCTACACAGTGGGCACACTAGCCAACAAATAGAATATGATTCTGTTTGAAAGTACATTTGACATAATGGTGACTTCCGTAAATTTCTAAAACATAAATCCTTCTTTTGTTTTGTTAAACCAAACAAATTGGTTAGCACAATTGAGAAATTGTGCTAAACTATTCCAAGATTTTTCTGTATTATTTAAAACAGGTCATTTTAACCCATTACAAATTAATTTGTAATGTAATTGCTGATGTAAATTTTAGTAAAATAATTAGAGTGCTCCAAAACTATTCCACACTGGGTAAAGTTACTGCTTTCCAGGAAGAGCCACCACAGATCGATGTACAAATTTTAGTTTGGGGTGGTGACAGAAGCAACTCCACAGAGAACGTTTTTTTTTATAGATAGAAAAATGCCATTTAAAATACACAGTTCTTCTCATTATTGTTGTATTTCCCAGCTGGATACCTCATTTATGTATTTCTTTCATTATATATTTATTTAATAAAATAAAACAGCCATGTTGATTTCAAATTTAGGTGAAAAGAAAAGTGAGGTCATTTTAATTTATGTCTGCTAAATATGATAATGATCCTATTTAGCTGTTTTTAAAATAACACAATCTGATGTTAGTATTTAAGTATAACCAAGTAAGGTGTACACATAGATACAGGGCAATAAATAAGTTCTTTGACAGGTGCAGGAAATGGTGCCAGCTTTCCTTTCCATAGTCCAAACAAAATGCTTAAGCATGCTCCACAGTAGTAAGTTGATTTTATAAATAAATCATGTAATAATGGCTATCAATAGCTAATAGTTACTGACCATTTACTACATAACAGGCACCATTTTATGTACTTTTCAGGTATTAACTCATTTAATCTTCATTACAACTTTCTGAGATGGGTACTGTTATAATTTCTATTTCCACAGACAAGGTGAATACTTGAAGTTTGGATAGGTTAAATAGCTTTATCCAAATCACACAGCTGGTAAAAAATGGATTTGGCATCTGCACTTAGCCCATGCTCTCAACCATTCTGTCACATAAAAAGAACTTAACTTTTTACGTATGTCAATGATATGTGTGAATGACTACTGAGGAACAGTCCCAAAAGCTGGTATAGGGAACATATGGACTTTCTGTTGCTATTTGGGAGTTCCTTACACCTTAGTTAACTGTTTACTAACACCCCACTACTCTCCTCTCTTACTCAGAATGGAATCTGCAGAAGATGTACTTGCAATGGTAAAGAAATAGAGATGGAAAAGGCGAGACTATTTTGGAGGATACTTACCATTGCACACTTAGATTTCAGAAGTTCTATGATCATGGAAGTTGCAACTCTATTATAAGAGAAACATTCCACGGGGTTTAAATCACTCCATCTTTGGGGTATGACTCCTTTATAAATTAGTCCTCAGTGAACAATAGTAATGTAAACAAATGCATCACAGATATATAAAATCTGTATCTATAGCCCTCAAGTCAGCATAAAAATATGGCAGCAAAGAGCTTTCATTTTCATACTTCCCCCTAGTTGGAGATGATTCATTAGCTAAAAAAATGAGCAAAGAACAGGATAAGAGTGAAAGTCACTAAAGAGTATGCCTAATCCATAAATTATGCTCATTACTCAATCATAACCCATGGGACTGAGGAGAAGGCTTGAATAAACACACACTGGGGTAAAGACTGGTAATTTCTAGGGGAAAAAAGACACAATTATATTAGGAAATGAAGTGTCACAAATTGTTGCTGAATTTGTCTCTGACACTTATACACTTGCAGTGGGGAAGAGAGGAGACTTTTAAACACTGGATTGGGTAATAGAGGCAGACCATAATATCCTTAGTCATTGTTCTTCAAGGGTAAGAAGATAAGTATTAATGCATTTGTTGGAGGCCTGTCTGGAGCCAGAGTCAGAGTCAGGCACAGATAATTCCTAAACGTCTTTTCAGTTCTAAATGTTCTAAGCTCCTGAGTAAATACTGGAGAAATTTTGTTTAAAAAAAAAAAAGGCACCACCAACAAAAACAAACACTTCTTTCTTTCTAGGTACTAAAAATAATAACTCTTTAATTCTGATACCTAGGATCAACTTGTCTTTCATACTGCTAGAATGAATACATATGAGATATTGCTTGCACACTATTTCCCCAGAAATTTCGAAGACATACGTTTGAGAAAAGTACTCAATTTTTGGCATATCAGATTGAAAGCAGCTAACTATTTCCGCACTGTACACTACTGAAACAGCTAAATTCCCAAGCAATTCTGTGCACACTTGAAAGATGCTGCTGTGTTCCTTTTGTTTGTTCTTTACTGATTGCCTCAGACCGTTATGAAAATAATGTGTCACATTATTCTATAGCAGAAGAGAAATCTTTCCATTGTTCTGCATATGTATCCAGTAATGAATGTAAACACATAGATATGTGCATACTTGCTGACAGATGCTTCTTCATAGCTGACTCTATTATCAGGTTCTATGTAAATGTCAGGACTCTGATCCATTGAATTCAGTAAATTAGTGCTGTCTGCATCCTATCATGCCTTAGCATATACCCTGACTAAGCATGACCCTGAATATTCCCTGCTTGCTTATTCACTAGGATGATTATGTATGTCAATTTATTTTAGTTATAACCAATTTTTCTGTTTCTTTATCTTCAGGTGTCTTATCCACAAGTCCAGATGTATAATATCTCTAAATTATGTGTTTTGATTTTACCTAGGTCTTGAATATCCTCTCACCAATAAGCTAGTCAACTGCAAAATCAAGCAATGGTATGAAAATGGCAAATTAAAAAAATAAAATACCTTGCAAATTTCACACCATAAAATTTATTATGAAGATAGAATATAGTAATGTTGATCATTATAATATCTTACATTGGTACAATGTTTTATTGCTTTCAGGCTATTCTGTACACATCCTTTTAACAAATATTTACTGAGCATGTATTCTGGCACCTGGAAAAAAGGAACATGACCTCTACAGTCGTAAGGGCTGCATAACATAAGGGGCAGGTGGTCAAAAATAAGAAAGGAAATAAGATCATTAGACATTTTCTTAAACCTGTGAAAGAGAAAAATAGAATACTAAAGTGTAATAAATGGGAGGGCGCATATTAGATCAACTAGTCAAGGAATGTTACCTCTGAAGAAGAGATATTTAGGTTGAAACTGAAGGATAAAAAGAAGTCAGTCCTATGGAAAACAGGAAGAAAAATATATCAGGAAGATATAGTGTGGCATGTGCAAAAGCTGTGACACAGGAAAGATCCTGGTATTTAGGAAGGAACTAGAAGTCTAGAATGGTTGGTTAAAATGAATGAGAAGGACATTAGAAACAATGAGGTTTAAAAAGTAGATAAAAACTAAACATGTAAGTAGTGTAAACAAATTTTTTAAACTGTGGGTCATGATCCACAATTTAATGGATCACACATACTAGCATTAAAAAAAGAAAGAGACTATAGTAGATGAGACAACATCAGAACATATCACAGCTAGTAAGGATAAGAATTATCTTGAGAAACTTTGTTTCTGTCATATGCATATATGGTGTGTGTGTGCATGTGTATATTTATCTGAGTATAAAAATGTACATCTAATTTTTTCAATGTGGATGGTTGTTTAAAAAGCTTAAAGACATCATTATGGACTATGGCAAGAAGTTTGGATGTTATTTTAAGCTGGGATAGAAGTTTAAGGAAGCTAAGGTACAGGGAGGTAAGGGAATGTTCCAGCCAGAGAAACAACCTAAAGAAAGGCCTGAGGTCAGAGAGGTAACAGGAAACCATGAGAAAAGGGAGTAGCAAACAGGGCACACTGCTACAGATAAGCCATGTAAGATGATTCTGAAACATGTTCATTAGATATAATGAGAGGAGGTAATCTTATTGTAAGGTGTTTCCATGTAGTGCTAGCAAATATATGTCTGATTGAACAGACTGAGGATATAAGTAACTAAAGGCAGCCACAATGAATCAGTTTTAAATATTTTCAAAAAGTTTGGGAGCTAGGAGAATTTGGGAACTGGGAGAACTGTTGTTAGAGATAGCGGCAGCAATGGCCAACAGCGTTTGAGATAATTGTGGTCGTGTGGTGTCCTTATTGGACAACTTCTGGGGTGTGTTTTTGCCTTTGGTCTGGCTGCTGTCTAACAATGCTTGCACCTGTCTTTTTTCAGCTTGATTCTTCAGACTTCCTAGAAATTCTGAGTCACAAATATCTTTCAATAAATTCATTGTTTTGCTTAAATAAGCCAGACTTGGTTTCTGTTGCTTGAAACCAAGAACTCTTAAACAGTTTTTCATTGTGAAGTTTTTATGGGAGTCACCAAAGCCCTGCAGAGAAGTAGCTAGATTATTTGGAATCTTCAACAAATTGCAGTCTTGTGGTATGTAGTATCTGGTTGTCTAACATGCACTACTTTTTTGAGTTTTGACATAGATCATTTCTTGAATGCTCTAAGTCAGACTGAAGGCAGAAGGTACATCAGAGAGGTGACATGTCCATTTTGTGCAAGACACCAAAGGGGAAAACAGTAATTCAGAAAGGAATTCAAGTGACCTAACATAAGAGACTATTACCTAAGAATCAAAAACAATAAATTAAATATAAAGTAATAAAATACTAGAATCACTAATGAAACACTTTATTTAAATTCAGAAGACATACTTATTTCTGCTAATTTCAACTGCTAAAACAATAGGTAAAAAATAAAAGCATTTATCGAGTTGTTGCCACAACAGCTACAGAGGAAATGCAAGAATGGATTGTTAAAATGCAATAATAACCCTTGCAATAACTAATTGAGCTTTTTCATTCATATGTAGTATTTTTAATATTATATATGTTGATAATGTACAGAGTACTGAAATCATAACTATAAATTATCATTACATAAAGATATTTGGACATTTATACTTTACTGTGCATTTCAATTCTTCATTTGTATATTGTAAAGTAGTCGTTCTCACACTTTAGGGCACATCAGAACACCTGAAGGGTTTGTTAAAACACAGATTGCTAGGCTCCATTCCCCGAATTCCTGATTCAGTAGAACAGGGCTAGGGAGCCAGAACTGGCATTTCTAACAAGGTTGGCGTTTCTCAGATGAGGTACGTGCTGCTGATCTGAGGAACACACTTAGAGAACCACTGTACTAGAGGATAATAAAAATGTGAAGACCAACTTTCTCAGGAGTAAGGGAAAAAAGTGCTATTTCACGACTATTAGTGCTTTTAGTTTATTTGAGTTTTTTAAAAGTCAAAGTCCACAGTTATAAAAGAAGTTTTATATTCTGTGGCAGTTATCCATGAAAGCATTACCAAAATTTCTGTTCACTGCTATAATGGTTTTTGAAGCATACCAAAAAGGTGTACATAATAAGTACATATAGAGGTCATCTGCCCTGACTACAGAAGTCAGGGAAGTAGATAAAGACTTAAATCAACTTTGGCAGGAATGACATCATAAAAGATTTTGATCCAGAGTTGCTGGTCTAAATTTACAAATAAGAAAAACTGGGCTGGATCATATGGTAGTTCTATTTTTAATTTTTTGAAGCACTTCCATAGTGTTTTTCATAATGCCTGTACTAACTTACATTCCCACCAATCGTGCACAAGAGTTTCTTTTTCTCCACATTCTCTCCAACACTTACTTCTTATTCAGCCATTTGCAACAACATGGATGCACCTTGAGGGCATTATGCTAAGTGAAGTAAGTCAGATAGAGAAAGACAAGTATTGTATGATATCACTTATATGTGGAATATTAAAAATCAAACTCATTGGTGGAGCAAGTCAGAAAGAGAAAAACAAATATCGTTTATTAACGCATATATTTGGAATTTAGAAAAATGGTACAGACGAACCTATTTGCAGGGCAGGAACAGAGACGCAGATGTAGAGAATGAACGCGTGGACACAGGGGCAGAGGGTCGTGGGGGGTGGGATGAAGTGAGAAATTGGGGTTGACATAAATACACTACCATGTGTAAAACAGACAGCTAGTGGGAACCTGCTGTATAGTGCAGGGAGCTCAGCTTGGTGCCCTGTGGTGACCTAGAGGGGTGGAATGGGGATGGGGGGGTGGGAGGGAGGTCCAAGAGGGAGGGGATATATGTATACATACAGCTGATTCACTTCGTTGTACAGCAGAAACTAACACAACACTGTAAAGCAACTATACTCCAATTTAAAAAAAAATCAAATTCATTGAAACAGAGAGCAGAATGGCACAGGGGCTGGGAGGTGGGAGAAATGGGGAGATATTGGTCAAAGGGTAAAAACTTTGGGTTACAAGATGAATAAGTTCTGGGGATCTAATGTACAGCTTAGTGACTATAGTTAATAATACTGTATTGTATACATGAGAAAAAAAAGAAAGGAAGAACTGAGCAACCATATACATACACATAAGCTCAAAAAAATTGTACTAAAAAAAAAAAACTGAAAAAGAAAAAAAAGGTGTGTTAATACTATGTTAGCAGCGTCTCAATTCAGTTCCATTCATTTTTCCTTGTATATTTAAAACTACCAAGTAATCTGCTCCTGTGTCTCACCTGTCATCAAATGCTATTCTTTATTCAATTCATTCAACACATACAGATTGAGCACCTATCACATACGACTGTTGTAGGTATGAGAGAGAGAGTGGGGAGCAAACAAACAAGGTACTGGGCCCATGTGACAGTTACATTCTAGTGGGGAAAAGACAGATATTAGATAAGTTAAAAGTAGATAGTGGAGAATGACAGATAGTCGTAAGTGTTGTGGAAGAAATGTCTCTGTTAGAAACAATAAGGAAACTTAGGGCACAGAAAAACTGGCCAATAATAAGACTGAGGAGGATCCAATAACAGAGGAAGAAAACAGAAGAATGTAAAGTCAAAGAAGACAAAGAATCAAGGATAGAGTGGCTGACTAGTTGATTGCTAGAGATTTAGAAAAGTTAATCTAGAAGAATGTCTATTAGGTTTAGCAAATGGAGGTCTTCAATGCCTTTGATAACAGCAACTTCATTGTAATGTGGAGAAAAAAGCCAGCTTGGAAGAGAATGAAGAATACGAGGTCAATCCTAAGAGGATTCACTACAAAGGGACAGAGAAACCAGGTACTTGTTAGAGATGGATATGTTGTCAAGTGGGACTTTCAAAAATGGATAAATGCAGCTAAAGCATGTGTGTATGTTGTTGAGGCCAACCCAGGTGCTAAGTCCAGGCAAACAGGTGGTATGCCCCATACCCAAAGTTAGGCGCACTGCTGGACTCAGGCAGTTTGGGACCTCAGAGCATTCCCTGGAGGCGAGTCTATTCGTCTGACTCCTTCTGAGGGCCAGACTAAGATTTGTTGGATTTGTCCCCTCCAAAACCTTCTGGCCATTACAAAGCTCAACGCTTGTGAACCAGCCTTCAACTCTCTGTATAGCTGGGGGATCTACAAGACTGTAGTCTCTTGTGAAGCACAATACAGTGTTTCCCAGCCTCTTCCAATGCATACTCCCAAACAAAGAGTTCTCACTCTAGCTTCCAAATATTTGTTCAAGCAGAGATTTTTCTAAGTTTAACTTCTTTTGCAGTTAGTTTTATAAGAGTAACTATACTAAAAGTGAGTATGTTTTTTCAGACAATACAAATAACCCCATTTCCTGCTCTTATTACACCCTCCCCATCCTGAACCTGACCTGGTTAGTAACCAATGCTTTTAACTATTAATCCCCATTTCACAAATTAGGAAATCTAGGTGCAAATGTGTTATTTGCCTGATGTTATACTGTAGTCAGCAGGAAAAATGATACTTGAACTTGGGTCTCTGAAGTTCATTTAAGAAAATAACACAGGTTGGTTCTAAACCTAAAAAGGCACATGTGGATTTCCTTTATTTTCACCTTTTTTTAAAAAAAAAAAAAAGGAGGGAGGAGGAGAGGAAGAGAAAATTTAAAGGTCTAAACTTTTCCAAGTGTTATCATGCAGAATTATTCTGGACATTATGCTACTGGATATGAAAATATCACAGAGCAAATTGCCCTTAATGTGCATCAACTAATTCTACGACTGAGAAATATTAAAAAGGAATACAGCCAGGGCAGTCAAGTAATAGCGCTTTCTTCTGGAAGCTGTTTAACTATAACATTTCATGTTGAAAAATTAGTAAATACGGACTTTTCTATACATTTAATGAATATCCAAAGAACATCCTATATTCACAAAATAAATTTAACTATAAAAGTATAAGATGGGTTTAAAAAAAACATACAATGATTCATACGAACAACAGACTCTTAGTCTTAAAGAGTCATCAGTCATAAAAAAGTCCACGAGTTTATTATCTACAATAAGATATACAATAATACAATAGCATAATGTATAAAATTTACTAAAAATTTTTTTTGTGATTGGCCAACCCTTCCCCCCAAACCTCCAAATAATTCATGATCAAAAGACCTTTACCTACAGATCACTGGAAAGGAACATGTGTTGAAGGTCAGAAAATAGGAACTCTAAATACTACCTAACTAGAGGTACAAATTATTGCACCTCTCTGGGCCTCAGTTTACCCACCTGTAAAGTGGAAAGATTAGAATAAATGATCTCCATGACCTTCACAACTCTGATATTCTGAGAAGCCATATTTGAAAGCCTTCCATTACTCTAGGAGGCAGATTGAAAAACATCTTGCTGTGATTTATGTCAGAGTGTTCTGCCTATGTTTTCCTCTAAGAGTTTTACAGTATCCGGGTTTACATTTAGGTCTTTAATTCATTTTGAGTTTATTTTTGTGCATGGTGTTAGGGAGTGACCTAATTTCATTCTTTTACATGTAGCTGTCCAGTTTTCCCAGCACCACTTGTTGAAGAGACTCTCTTTTCTCCATTGTATATTCTTGCCTCCTTTGTTATAGATTAGGTGACCACGGATGTGTGGGTTTATCTCTGAACTTTCTGGCCAAAATAAACAAATGGGACCTAATTAAACTTAAAAGCTTTTGCACAGCAAAGGAAACCATAAACAAAACAAAAGACAACCCTCAGAATGGAAGAAAATATTTGCAAACGAAGCAACCAACAAGGGACTAATCTCCAAAATATACAAACAGCTCACGAAACTCAATATCAAAAAAACAAACAACCCAATCAAAAAATGGGCGGGCTTCCCTGGTGGTGCAGTGGTAGTGGCAATGTAAACTGGTACAGCCACTGTGGAGAATGGTACTGAGGTTCCTTAAGAAACTAAAACTAGAGCTACCAAATGATCCAGCAATCCCACTCCTTGGCATATATCCAGAGAAAACCATAATTTGAAAAGATGTTCATTGCAGCACTATTTACAATAGCCAGGACATGGAAGCAATCTGAATGTCCATCGACAGAAGAATGGATAAAGAAGATGCAGTACACATATGCAATGGAATGTTAGCCATAAAAAAGAACGAAATAATGCCATTTGCAGCAACGTGGATAGACCTAGAGATTGTCATACTGAGTGAAGTCAGTCTAAGTCAGACAGAGAAAGACAAATATCATGATATTGCTTATATGTGGAATCTAAAAAAAGGGTACAAATAAAATTATCTACAAAACAGAAATAGTTACAGATGTAGAAAACAAACTTATGGTTACCAGGGAGTAAGGAGGGGAGGGATAAATTGGAAGACTGGGATTGACATATACACACTACTATATATAAAATAGGTAACTAATAAGGACCTACTATATATAGCACAGGGAACTCTACTCAATACTCTGTAATAGCCTATATGGAAAAAGAATCTAAAAAAGAGTGGATATATGTATATTTATAACTGATTCACTTTGCTGTACACCTGAAAATAACACAACATTGTAAATCAACTATACTCCAATAAAAATTTAAAAAAATAAATATAATAAAATAAAATTGAATAACAACAAAAAATAAACCTAAAAAAAAATATCCTTCCATTTTTGGAGATGAATGAAACAGGCTCTTCTCTAAATGTAGAGGACCTCAGTGCTCTTTTTTACACAAAATGGTAGTTCTCTCTCCAAGAGCTTTCTAAGTAATCAGCCATATATTTACTGAAATCCAAGCGGCAAGTGGATTCATTAACCAGATCCTACACCGATTTGAACGTATATATCAGTAGAAGCATAAAGAAAGTAGCCTCTTCATCTCAGTTACAGAAATACCATACAACCATTTCTTCTAAGTAGAGAACATTTAAATGATAATAATAAAGCATAATTTTACCTGCAAAATCCTAAAACTTACTATTTCACTGAAAGACAAAATAGAAACTTGAAGAGTATCCCTATTAAGGTTTTTTATTAATTATTTAAAAAGCACATGGAAAGGATAATTGGATGGCTTCAGAAAACGCACTACTTATATGATTTTCAAATAAAGGTGAGTCCAATGGATTTTGAATAAATCTAGTCAATGTCAATATATTAATAATGTATCACGTCCATCACATACCATGTGATGTTATTAAATATTATTCAGATAAGAGTTCTGTGGTCAGTTTTTAAAACATGACATTTCTTTCCTAGAGGATTTCTCAGCGCCTTTAAAAAAACTAACAGAAATTTAGAGTCCGCAAAAGAAGTTCATGCAGTGTTTCCCTGCTTGTGAAACCACAGGACTTTTTAATGGGACATTTTATGAAACACAGTTTGGTAAATTCTCTATTGGGTTTGATGAGAAATCTGTAATTTAAACAGGAAGATTATGAGAATGCTTCCTACCAGTCAAGTCTTATTGCAGTAGATACCCATTACAATGAACACCCTGACATTCTAAAACACTAATCATCTCTAAACAGCGGATAAGCTTCAAAGACCACTTGATATAAGAAAATCCTTTTTTAAAATTAAAAAAGTTTTTTCAAAAAAGATTTCTTAATTTGGACAAGATACAGTATGATGTCTTTATTTCCACTTTGACTAATACGATAAAGGAATAAGTGGGGAAGTATGAGTCAAAAAAGGAGTGGGGGAAAGAAAAAAATCATTATTTAAAAAAATTGATTTCTCAGCTACATCAAGAAATTTCAATTGAATTGGACTCTCTCTACGTGGTATGCACTGTTTTCCAGCTGTTTTAACTACAATCTACTAAATTATTAGATACCATAAATTGTAAGAATCCATAGCAATGGACAAGACTATGATCCAGCCCAGTAAAAAATATTCTTGGGAAAACTATTGCAAGGAAATACACAAACGTGGGCTCCTACAGAAGCAATGATAAGCAGAAACAAGAGTTAGGTTACCTTCTTCCTTGAGTAAAAAGCTATTCTACTCAAACACACCACTATAAAGCAGTCTCAGTTGTTTTCTTGAAATACATCCTCACTCACTGACTCACACTGTTAAATCCTGTTATGCTACCAGTAACGTCCATAGTCATAGAGAGAACCAGTAAATACTTTAGTATTGTCAAATTATAATGATTACACATTTTCATAAGTAATGTCACATATCTGTGAGGGCTATCATCACCTCCTGAGTGAGATCCCTTGCATTATGGCTACTTGGCATGGGGCTACTGATGACAGGAGCAACAGTGAACCAGTACTTACTAACCATGCACAGGCTGCAGGGCCATGTACTGGGTGCTTGAAGGTTCATGATAAAGATCGGCATCCCTATCTTCTGCGAGTTTCATTAGCAAAAAGCATTTATTATCACAAAGAAGTGGGAATCTCACTATGATCCAAGTCAGGGACCAAACACTAGTTGGCTATTAGTTTAATATGGTGGAGCAGAAGAATATGAAATACTCTCTCCTAACACACATGGAAGTGTATCAAATAAAAAGAGGGAGTATAAAGACTTTAAAATGAACTTTAGAGACAAAAATTGTACATAGTTAAATGTCAGCACTACAAAATTACAGAAAGATTGGAATAACTTAAGCTGAAAATTTTTTTTGGTTATATTTGAAGAAAGATGTTCATATTCCTCTAGCTACTAAAATTTTGAGTGTAATTCATGGCAACACAATGTTTCTTTAGTAAATATGAAAATGGTGCTACAGAATCTAGTCAAAAGTTGTACTGAAATTGAAATTGTAATGAAAGGTTTTTAAAGATGCATCTTCTCTATCTTGACCAACGGCGCACATTTGTGACATAATTAGCTGGCGTTGAGGATGCAGTCTGGGCCCACACAGACTGGATCAAAACTAATTGGACTTTGTGGCAAATGAACTCATGACCTAGACCTCATTAGTCATGATCTAACCAACTGACTTCACGGGCCATAGAAAATTCATGTTGGCATGAGATGTTTACTTTGAATTATTTCTGCACTTAAATGGGGCCTATAATTTTAAAGAGCCAACTTTAGAGATGCTGATTTTCTAAGGTTTTGTGAATGAATGAACTCACCAATCTCACATTTACCTATTATATGGAAGACTCTAATGTCAGCCCTCGGGTAGTTTTAAAAGGCACAAGGCAATATGCAGAAGTCAGAACCATAAATAGGAGAGGAAAATATTTTTTAAAAAACCTAGAGCACATAATTGTACAGTGATAACTAATGTTTATTGAGTG
Organism: Neophocaena asiaeorientalis asiaeorientalis; assembly: GCF_003031525.2. Classification (NCBI taxonomy): domain Eukaryota; kingdom Metazoa; phylum Chordata; class Mammalia; order Artiodactyla; family Phocoenidae; genus Neophocaena; species Neophocaena asiaeorientalis. The sequence goes on from NW_020185324.1 coordinate 3,927,337, forward strand.
TTTACAATTTCTCAGAAGTTACACAAAATACTTTTGATAAGCTATCTCCATATTGCATAAATGAAGAAAGTGAAGCAGGCTGTGTGTCTTTCACAAAGTCACACACTAGTAGTCACTCTCCTCTACCTTGGGTCAATGATAAATGACCGTGCTAGATACTACGGAGTTAACTCTCTCAACACCCATGCCAACTATCCTTTTCCCTTGCTGCCATCTACCATATAGACATGAAAGCTACAAACCTGCATTCCTAGATTCTTCTGCAGCTAGCTACTACTTTTTTTTTTTTAATTATTTTTGGCTGCATTGGGTCTTTGTTACTGCGTGCAGGTTTTCTCTAGCTGCGGTGAGCGGGGGCTACTCTTCGTTGTGGTGCGCGGGCTTCTTATTGCTGTGGCTTTTCTTGTTGCGGAGCATGGGCTCTAGGTGCTCGGGCTTCAGTAGTTGCAGCACACGTGGGCTCAGTAGTTGTGGCGCACAGGCTTAGTTACTCTGTGGCATGTGAGATCTTCCTGGACCAGGGCTTGAACCTGTGTCCCCTGCATTGGCAGGCAGATTCTTAACCACTGTGCCACCACAGAAGTCCCCTAACTACTACTTTGTTACACAGTTACGGCCAATGAGATATGAGCAAAATGGAGCTGGGAGTTTCTGGGAAAGCGTGTGTGTGTGTGTGTGTGTGTGTGTGTGTATATATATATATATGTACGTATATAACATATATAACATATCCTCTTCTTCCACCTTCCCTCTTCTTGCTATCTGGAATACAGATATGATGGCTGTAACCAAAGCAAATTTACTACTGTACCAGCAAATCTTGGCCCTGATATCCTTGAGCTGCTAAACTAATGTCAGCCACAAACTAAGAGGAAGTACAACTGTGGATGTTTCTACAGGCTCATTTCCTGTCATCTTTGGGTAGCTTAGCACTAAGCTGGCTCAGCTGGTCTAAGTTAATCCTAATGGAGGAACAGGCTGATGGAACTGAGCTTCAGAGGCACCCACTCCTCCCTAGATAAGAAAGCCATTTTTTTTCTACTACATAACCAGTTAATGTCTACTGCCCTGATCCCTAGAAATATGTAGCACTCTGTGAGGCCAGAGATCTTCTACTGGAGCAATTTCCATGGTACAATCCAGTCTAACTAGAGGGATGTGATTTATGCCAGCTTGTAAGATTTTCTCCATTAAGGTTTATTTTATATTTGTACCACATGGTGTCAGTTATTTGCACAATATGCTACCTCTGGATTTCTTATTACCTGACAAAAATCAAAGTCCTAATTTGTTTAAACCTCTTTTTGTCAGATTTTCTTGGTTTCTTAGCTGACAGAATGCTGTAATAAATGTAAGATAAAATGTTATGGAATGGCAGAATGATAACTTAGCCCTCCAGTGGGGTCTGGTAAGGCTTTACCTAGGATATCTTTGAACTAGGAGAACACACTAGGTAGGAAATGGTACCTGCTTGAACAAAGTTAGAGTATATAATGACCTTACTCTGAGGTAGTTGTGACAGATCTACCACAGGCAAGGATGAAACGACAATACAATTCAGTGACCTCTAGCAGTGTCTAGAAACCCATTTATTTTCCCTGATAGCACAAAGGACCAAGTGGCAGGCATCCCTATATTTTTTCGGGATAAATGCCAACAGGAGTTTGGATTTATGGTAGAGATTCCAAAAGCAGGCTCCAGGATGCCCTGGCCTTACACAACAAAGAGGCAAAAAATATTCAGTGTGTCTAAAATACATAAAGTATTATAGATTCACTAGAGTAACAGAAATGTATTGACCCTTTACTATGTGTCAATCACCTAAATAGATGTAAATAAAATAAAATGACAACAGTTCCCATTCAGGGAGAGTTCTTCTTAGTGTGATAAATATAAATAAGTGTTCATAGCACCATGCGGTAGTGGAAGTCTGGGTATAGTGCTGTCTTTACCGTACAGGGGACAAATAAGTTAACCACAGAGGAGAGCCAGGGTCCACGTCTCAAGGGAGGGGGTGGTGTGTTAGTCTATAAAGATAACGCTATATTGGGGATAGTGGTTTTGGAAGGAAAGAGAAAAGGCAGAGAATGATATTCCAGCAGAGAAAACAAACCACATGTCCAAAAATACAGAGGTGTGAAAGGAGAGTATTTGGGGAAACAAGCACAAAGTTGGTTGTTCCTAGAACAGGTGGAAGATGAAGCTAGAGAGGTAGGAAGGGGGAGAATGCCAAGGTGGAGAGTTCCACTTTATTTTATAGGTAATGGAGATTTAAAGGCAGTGGTGATTTAGGCAGATTCAGTGACCAAAAGCAATGAGAAAAGAGAGACAGTCAAGATCAATGAAGAGTTTTCAGTTTTGTATCATCTACTGTATACCAGGCCCTGTGCTAGTTGCTTTACATACATAGCCTTAAATCCTCAGAACAATCCAGAAAGAGTAAGGCAATTACCCTCCCACTTCCCAGGAAAGAGTAAAAAAGGCTCAGAATAGTTAAGTACTTTGACCATGATTATAAAACTAATACATAGTTAAACCAGGATTTTAAGTTGTTTAGTTATAATAATAGGTAACAATAAATGCATTTTCTACACACCATACACTCTTCTGGTGTTAGATTTATTGCAGTGGAACGAAAACAACAACAACAAAAACCGGACAAAAACCCCTGCCCTCATGGAGTTACAGGTTGGTGTCATGGGAATCTATGAAATCACCCACGGAGTAGGTGCAGTAAGACTAAAGAAAGCAGAGGTTATCAACCTAGGGCACACAGAAGAGTCAATGAGAGAATCTGAATTCATTTTAGAACTTAGAGATCCAACAGACTGCAAACAAAAATCTGTGGTAAATGAAAACAAACCTGGTGACTTATAATAGTTATTAGTCCCTTTATTTATAATAACATCCTGAATCTTAACCCAAAGTGTCTGAAAAGCTCAAATGAAATAAATGTACAAATTAACATTACTGTTGATGCAAAGGAGATGGGTTGGGAGTTTTAGGGGGAGGAGAAGTTCAGACAGGAAAATAAGATTTATTGAGTACCAGGCACTTTTATGTAAAGTAAGCACCTATTTAATAAATGCAAAAAACCCTCCTAATATAGTAATTTTATATTAGTTTACAGAAAACACGTACATAAAAATTCACCTTATTGGTGAACATTGTTCTTAGCGAACATACATCGGCTTAAGCTCAAACATCACTTTGGGACAAGTAGAAGGTGTCAGAAAGTACCTTACTTTTCTCTAACCGAGGTAGCGGGAGAATGAATACAACTCCCATACATAAACTTACATTGCTCCATTGGTATAGACAGTGTCGCTTCCTTCCACGTACTGCACCTGAGCTGGATAGACATGCTGTACCTGCTGCACAGTCTGTACCTGCTGCACCTGGAAAGCAAATATTAGGACTTTGGTGAGCGGCAGATACAATAGAATGAATATACAGCATTAGATTTACCTCAAAGATTTCTCTAGGGTGTTGATAAACATGAGAATGTTTTATGATGAAAACTGTTAGGTTCATGCTAATTTCAAGATAAGTGCATGTTGAGTCCAAATCAACTGTAGCATTTATGCAAATAAATTCTGTAACATTCTTGCAGGTATATATGTACATACACACTTAAAGTGTTTAGGGTGAAATTCTGAAAGCTCCGCACTTATTTTGATGATTTATGAAATTCTCTTCACCTGGCTTGTGAATGCTACATGTATTTTTAAATTAAGAAATTCACAATGGAAAAGTTCAAACACTTATACATAGAAAAAATACTATAATAAACCCCATGTAATCATCATCCAAGATAAATAAATGTCACTAGACCTTCCCCTTTAGCCCCTCACAGGATTATTTAAAAGTAAGTACAGAACTTGCATCATTTCACTGGTAATATTTCACTTTTTTCCTAAGAGAAAAGAGCTACTTTTAACATGAACACAATACTAACATCAGAAATAAAACATTAACAATTCCTTAATATCATATAAACCCCAGTGATTGTTCAAATTTCTCTAATTATTCCAATGTCTTCTTAGAGTTCGCTTGTTCAAATCAGATCCAAACAAGGTCTACATGTTACATCCAGTTGATATTTCCTATCTTTCTCTTTTAATCTCTAACAGTTTCCCATCCTTTTTATATCTTGACTATTAGTTATTGAAAAAACTGGATCATTTATCTAGTAGAATTTCTAGAATGTTAAATTTGGCTGATAGCATCCCTGAGATGTCATTTAATAAATTCCTCTATCTTCGTATTTCCTATAAATGAGTAGTTACATCAAGGGCCTTGAATAGATTCAATTTTTAAAAAGCTGTGTACTTCTTATTGTATCATATAGGTTGCCATAGAACAGCTGGCTGTCTCTCATTCTGCAATATTATTTGATCAGGGGGTTCAGGTGTTGTCAGCTGGATACATTGATTATAATGTTTCCTATCCATGTTTTACCTGAGGTTATCACTAGTCATTGATGATCATTTTCTAGAGGGATTATTTCAATTAATAAAAGGCTGCAATCTTATGGTAATCTGATTCTGTTATTTCCTCTTTATTTATTAGTAGAATTCTATAAAGGAATTCCTCTTACTCGTATTTGCTTACTCTGAAATAAGGTTTGTACAGGAAGAATAGGATAAATGCATGATTCATTATTTACCAGTACTCAGAATAATGATTTTTCCCCCTAGCTCCCTCCCCAAGGTGACCAATGTTGCTTTTAGTTTGATTTTGCTTGTAACCTTATGATTTTTAACTTTTGAACATACTGTACTTGATTTTTTAAACACAGCAGTCTTTTTTCCCCTAAAATTGTCCCATCTTTGACCAGTGATAATCCCTTCAAACTGTATCCTGTGTCTTTTGACATGACTACAGTAATCTTTCTCTAACTCCCATGCTTTCTGTTACGATAAGATGGACCAGACCTACCTCTTGTATTTCCTGTCCTAGATCTGAAATCAACTATTTCTTAAAAAATCCCTGGGTCTTATTATTTAGGAGTAATATAAATATGTAAAAACTGTTCAGGAAAGCAACAGGCAAACTATTTGACATCTTTGTGATTTCTTCTCCAGAAGCATTCACCATCTGAAGAGTTGCTGTACAATATTATTTTTAAAAATACAGTTTATAAGAGCAAGAAGTTAGAAGGAAAAACCTTAATGACTGTGAAAAGCAGAGTAATTAAATAAATATAGGAAACCATTCTGTAGAATATATGGTTGATGTTAAAAGATTAAGTAAGACTGATACACACTTTAATAGCAAGATCTCTAAAACATATTCTAAGTGAAAAAGGGTGTTGCTGAAAAATACCTACAGTGTAATTTGATTTATGTATATATCTGCATACATGGGCACATGTGCATACAAATGTACTTAAATATGTAAAGGAAAATAGAAGGAGGCACACCAAACTTCTAAAAATGGTTACTTTGCTGAGCGACATTAAATGAGATGGAAGAGGGCTTCCCTGGTGGTGCACTGGTTAAGAATCCACCTGCCAACGCAGGGGACACGGGTTCAATCCCTGGTCTGGGAAGATCCCACATGCCGCGGAGCAACTAAGCCCATGTGCCATGACTACTGAGCCTGCACTCTAGAGCCCACCAGCCACAACTACTGAGCCCACGTGCCTAGAGCCCGTGCTCCGCGACAAGAGAAGCCACCACAATGAGAAGCCTGCACACCACAACGAAGAGTAGCCCCCACTCTCTGTGGCTAGAGAAAGCCCTCCCACAGAAATGAAGACACAACAGAGCCAAAAATAAAAACAAATAAATAAATAAATTTATTTTTAAAAAATGAGATGGAAGAGATGATGTGACTAATATCCTTTATGAATTCATATCTTGTATCTATCATATCAAATATATATCTCGATATATGGAAGGATTTCCACTTCTGGCCATGATGGAGTAAATACTACTGGAAATGCTCTCCCCCCCAACTAAACAAGTAGATAAGTAGACAAAATATGTAAAACAATGTTTTCAGTCATTCAACAAAATGTATCGTAAGATTGTGTTCCTTAAAAGAAGGAAAACAAGTAATGTGAACCCTATAATGATCTTAGCTTTTGACCTAGATGTAATCAGAGTGCAGAGCAAGAATGGAGAAACGAAGCAGAGCATCATGATCTCACTGGGGTGAGGACACAGATACTGAATTTGGGAAAGCTGAGTCACCTGAAGTTTGGCGGCAGTATCAGAAAGGAACTTAAGCAGAGATATAGATCCAGAAATGTTCACAGAGATCCCCTTGACTCTGATGTTGAATACAAGCTGCACGTGTGTAGCGGGGCAGAGATGCTCAAATTCTGACCATCCACAGTGACATGACCTTATTGAACACCTAGGGCATTCTGTAGAAACACCAGAAGGGCAGAGCGAGCCTTAGCAGAAGGGCTAAATTAGGTCTAGAATAAAGACTACTTCAGGTCCATCCTAACAAATCTGAAAGAAAAGCCTTGATAATATCCACAAGTAACTGCCTACACAGAACTACATTTAACACTTTTAAAGGAAGACATCAAAATCCAGACATATAAAACCATAAGAACCATAATGTCCAGCATTCAAAAAAAACTATTAGACACATGAAGAAGCAGAAAAATGTGATATATAACCAGGAAGAAAATCAATCAATAGAAACAAATCTAGAAATGGAAGATATGAAGTGGCAGACAGAGACATTAAAACAGCTGTTCTAAATACACTTAAGATTTAAAGGAAAACACAAACATGATGAGAAAAAAAGAAGCTATAACGAACCAAGTCAAATTTGTAGAGTTGAAAAATACAGTACCTGAAATGAAAAATTTGCTGAATGGAATTGAGAGCAGATTACATAATGCAGAAGAAAAGACAAGTCAAGTTGAAAACCTAGCAGTAAAAACTATCTGAAGAACAGAGAAAAAAAAGGAAATTATGAAGAATAGAGAACCAATGAACTATGGAACAATATCAAGTAGTCTAAAACAGTATAACTATAGTCCCAGAAGAAGAAGAACAGAAAATATATTTGAAGAAAAAGTGGTAGAAACATCCAAATTTTATTAAAACTATAAACATTGTAAGAAGCTTAACATATGCCAATGTATAGAAAAAGAAAACCACACCAAAGTGCATCATAATTAGAGTGCTAAAAACCCGTATTAAGGAGAAAAATTTTTAAGCAAGACAGAAGACAGACGCATTATGTACAACGCAACAGGTATCAGAATGATTGAAAACTTCCCAGTCAAAAATAATGCAAGCCTAAGATAATCAAACAACGTATTTAAAGCAGTGAGAGGAAAATTTCAATCAAGAATCCTACAACCAGTGAAATATCTTCAAAAATGAAGAGGAAATCCTTTCTCAGACAAAAACTGAGAGAATTCATCCTGCTCTAGCAGATGTCCAGTGAAGGTAGCCACAGAGGAAGCCCTTTGGACTGAAGAAAAATAATACCAGATGGAAAACTAGACCTATACAAAGAAATGAGGAGCACTAGAAATGGTAACTTCATAGGTAAAGGGTTTTTTGTTTGTTTTCTCATCTTTTAATTTCTATAAAAGGTAACTGCCTATGTAAAGCAAAAATAGCAATATGTGTATACCAGGGTTTACTTACCACATATGTAGAAATGAAATGTATGTATGACAAAAATAGCACAAAAGAGGGGAGAGGGAAAGGAAAACACACTTTTGTAGATTCTTATATGTTAAGTAGTGTAGTATTACTTGAACACAGGCTGTGATCAATTAAAGATATAAACACCATATTAAAAAATAGGATAGTCAATAAAGGAGATAAAATGCAATACTAGAAGACACTCAGTATATCCAATAGAAGGCAGAAATAGAGGAAATAAAAGAAGAACAAATGGAACAAACAGAAAATAACAAGAAGCTAGAATTAAATGCAACCATATCTATAATTATACTCAGTTTAAATCCTGACTGTCATAATGGGTAAAAATGTAAACCCTAACTATATACTCTCCACCAGAACACATTTTAAATATACAAAGACAGGTTAAAAATAAAAGGATATAAAAAGACAGGCTTTTGCAAACACCAATCACAAGAAAGACTGGTTATATTAGTATCAGTCAAAGTAGACTTCAAGACAACCAATATTACCAAAGATAAAGAGGGAAATTTCATCAAGAAAATTATCAAGAATAAATAATATATCTTATATGTCTTTGCATCTAAGAACAGTTTCAAAATAACATGAAGCAAAAACTGAAAGAATCAAATGTCCTTAATTGGTTTCCTTCATGGGGGCCAATATGGTGTGGTGGCATATTCAGTTGATTTGGAAACAGGAGAACTTTTTAAGTCTTTATGCTGACACTTGCTCTTTATATATTGGGATAGTCAATTCACTTCTTTAAGTAATAATTTCTTTGTGTGTAAAATAAAAATTGTATCTACTCTATCATAAAGAATTTTTATGAGAATCCAAAACTATTAAACATAAATACAAAGCATGGCATAGATGATAATTATAATACATCTTGAATAATGAGAGACATTCTTAAATACTTCAAAATATGAATCTTGTCTTCTACATCTGTGTAATTTTCATCTTTATATCCCACTTGGCTTCAGCCATAAATATGCACAATAAATGTTCATCAAGGGTTCCTTCAAATCATGAGATTCTGTAATTAAAGTAGAAATGAAACTCAGAAAGTGTCAAGAATCTTGGAAAAGAATTCTGGATAGATGCTGGCTAACTCATCTAGGACATCAATATATAAATATGTCTCTTGATTACACTGAGACTTTACAGTACAGCATAAAAATAGGGCATAATTCTTTGCATTATCTACCAAGTTAAGGAACTGATGAAGTAAACAGAAGACCTATTTACTTAAATAGAAACTAGAAAAACACTAAAAATACTGAATTATAGCATATTTTGGAGGTAACACTATTTTCATTAATATCCAGTAAGTATGGTTTGTCGACTAATCATTAGAAACTGGGCCAAAGGGGCCTTTGAAAGAAGTTAGTGATGAGAGATGGCATTGCCTGTAGTTTGAGAAAGTATTCTTTCAAGGGTATAATGATAGTGAAGGAAGTAAAAGAGGGGTAAAAAAGAAAGGAGAAAGGAAAAATAACTACCTTATGTATACATGTCTCATTTCACCAATTAAAAGTTAAGGTCCTTCAGTCTTTTATTTAGATTTTAGTTGAGGGTTATTTGATTTTCTTTCCTTTGTGGGGGGGAGGGGACAGTAGGGCTCTATTATTAGTAAACGTGCATTGGAGAACCACAGAAATGCTTTCTACCTCAAATTAAAATTATTCGGATCCAGGAAGAGAGCTATGTATACAGAATAACTTTATTGAGACTTACAAATCCAGTCACAGGATGGAAGTGCACACATAGAGCATTTTTTATATTGTGATATATTCTCAAAGACCCAACATAGTGTAAACACACTATATTTATTGCTCAATATTAAATAATGCCCTGCACCTAGCAAGGGAAATTCCCAGTGAATATTTGTGAAGTTTATAGTATCTTCTAAATGTGGATGTGTATTCATTAAGAAGCAAAAACAAAAACGAAGGAATGCTTATTATTCCAAAGTGAACTGATGTGATTACTTTTAATGGCCTTTAATGTATCATTAAAGACCAAAGGTAAAAATTTTAAAGGAAGTTGTATGCTATTTTCTCTTTCCTAAAATAATTAACTGTGGTTCAAATTTGTTCAAATATTATTCTATACTGTCCTTATGTTAAATATTAATTTCTATTCAAATATTTACTAAATAGTTATCTATGAAAAGTTTATTTTTTATTTTATTTGCCATACTGCAGTGCAGGAACTGCTCAGGTTAGCAATTCTGAAAGATATGGGGAAACTAGCATCCTGTAGGCATGTCATTACTATTCCCAATAACTGTATTTTCCATCCATCTTTATGAAATCTATAAACTGTCACATTTTACTGCTTACCCTATCCAAGTCCTCAGGGGAAAGGAAGGAGATGATTAAATAAACTCTATAAGAAATTAATTTTCTCTTAATTTCATTGTCTTTCCCAGGATAAATTCTCAGAAGTGTTTCCTAAGAGAATGAACAAATATTTTTCACCACTTGAATTTTAATAAACAACAAAGTCGTGAAAATATGAACTGAAAAGAGATGGACAAAGGTGGAATTAACAGAAATAATCAACAATTTCTACAATTAACTGTTCATTTAATAAAAAGGACCTTGGGCTAATTTCTAAAAGGCTACCTAGTACATATCAGAATGTTGGCGGTAATGAAGTCAAACCATAACAACATTCTGTACAAGAAATTGATCCATTCTCTGGCATCTGAAGGAAAAAAATATCCCCCAGTATAAATATATGCAACAATGTATTTACATTCATACACTAGATGAATCAAGCAACTTAACACTATCTTACTAATACATGTTTAAATGGAAGCACCTCCTATTACTATTCAAATGTAGTATTACAAATGCATTTGCTTATTTTTGTGAATTTTTATAATTCTTATTATTTATAAAAAGGAGTGAATACCAAAACAAACTGGGTACCACAGGAAAATGTGCTAGTTCAACAGAATCAGTTAGTAGATTTTCAGGACAAATTTATACAATATGTTGTTTTGGATGTGCTTCAAGAAAAATAAAATGAATCACACTTCAAAACAGAAATCCTTTTCAATAGTAAATGAAATCATTTATAATTGTTAAGCTTATTAGTCAGCTAAGAACAATACTAATCTCTTTGTAAAAGTGTCTTTATTATGTCAAGATCTTCATTGCCTTTCTTGTATAAAAGCATTCCTTCCACACGTGGTTGGCACAAAACATTTCAAACCTTAGTACTGAGAACAGTCAAAAACTGCATTAAGATGACTTTAATAGACTCACAAGAGATATGAAAGAGCTCTTAGCAGATTAAAAACATGGGATATTAGAACAGCTATGTTAGAGGCTGCTATGTGACTGACCAAAAGTGAAGCAGAAGGAAAAGGATCTACACTGGAACAGCTATTAATAAAAGGGCAGGGGGGAAGTAAGACATCCAGAGTAGCAGCAGAGAGTTAATTAGAAAAGCCACCTTGTGAGAAAAGAGAAGGAACGGAACTAATTCAATATTTCTGGACCAGTAAAACTGTAGGGAATTGAAGGGATTGAGGAAAGATAAGTCAAAAAGTTCAATGAGTACAGTGTGAGTACGTGTTGCTAGAAGAAAAGATGCAACAAAAGAAACGAGCATAAGGGGAAAACTAATTTCCTTTACAGGCACGGTTATGGGAACAGAAATCAAAAACCTAAAGCCCAAAGCGAGAGAGAGGCATGGACATATATACACTACCAAACGTAAGGTAGATAGCTAGTGGGAAGCAGCCGCATAGCACAGGGAGATCAGCTCGGTGCTTTGTGACCGCCTGGAGGGGTGGGATAGGGAGGGTGGGAGGGAGGGAGACGCAAGAGATATGGGAACATATGTATACGTATAACTGATTCACTTTGTTATAAAGCAGAAACTAACACACCATTGTAAAGCAATTATACCCCAATAAAGATGTTAAAAAAAAAAAAGCAAGCCTAGTCCTAGTATATTCTGGATGATTAAAGCAAGAAAGTATTTTTAAAAAAAAACAAAAACCTAAAGCCATTTTTTTAGTCTTGGTTAAAAGTAAAGTAAATTATACATTACAATACTTTTTAATAAATCTTGCCAACAAAGAATCCTACAAATATTTTGAATGCTGAAAATTATTTGCAGGTACCGGATGTTTATACATTATGATCACAAGATCACAGTGAACAAAGAGCATGGTTAAGTGACAGGACAGGTTAGAAAAAAATGTTACTTAAAGTCTCTCCTTGTGTTTGCTGAGAAAGAACAAGACGTTTCCCTAGATCTTTAATGTTAATTTACAAAGTTCTTCCTGGGATATGCAGTGATAACTACAAAATTCCTGTTTAATCTTCTAAGACTGGTAGCCTTCCACTTCAAAGAATGTGATGAATGTGAACTGTTGGAAAACAGGATATTGTTCATTGAAATGACAGAGTTCATTTTATGTAAAAAAGGAATTTGTTCATTTACATTGTAAATTCACTCACTGTCCCTGTGTTAGTTAACTCTCTCACTTATAAACTATGTAGCTCTCCCATTTTTTTTTTTCAGAAACACTCAGATTTTTGGATATACTTTTCTCATAGTAGACTTTATGTAAATAAATGATGCTTCTAGCACATTCAAATCCAACAAACATCACAAACTCTGCTTCTTCAACAGGGCCAGAGGTAAACATGAAATGTACAGGAATTATTTACTAAAACTATGTGATTGCTATAGGCAACTAGAAGTTATTATGAAAGTGTAAACATTACTGCTACACTTGGACTTCAAGTAGAGTCATATGAAGGCTAATAATGTAGTTAGTGATTAAGGTCCTGGCTCATTTTCTTGCACTTCTGACCATATGAAAATGAGGGAATCAATTGGGAGTGAATGAGTTCAATAAATCATCCCTACCTGCCTACCATCTATCTCCCAAAAAATACCTGATTAACATCAAAGAGCAGGAGCTAACTGGAAAAGGTGAAGCAAGTTTCCAAAGGCAAGAGGGTAAGTGTTTTTAGTAGCAGGGATGTGACTCAGAATAGATTTAGTTTATAAGGATTTCTCAATGACAAATTTGATAGATATTACATAAAATATATATAAAGCCATTTTTGTGAGTCAAAAAGAACAAAGTTACAACTACTTCCTACAAGTGAGGAACATTTTTTGTCATGATTCTAACACTGTCTTAAACATTATTCCCCTTGGCGTCCAGCAGGACAGACCAATACTAAGATTCTACTAAACTAAGTAATAATTTCTGGGGGAAGAAATTTACTAAACACCACTCTGGTTGCCAGAAAGAGCAAATGAGCTCAGTATTCCAATCTTGCTGCAGTATTAGGACAAGTCTTTAGAATAGGAGGCTTCTCTAGTCTCTCTAGTACTAAATCAAACTATAGAAACTTAGAATATCAATAAATGTAAGCAGCACATCAGAAGATCTAGCTATGCATAAAATACATTTTGCAACTCTAGACTGACCATCAGAGTATGCACTTTAAATGTCTTCCCTGGTGAGAAGGCATAGATGCAGATTCACACGTGCTCCCAGTGTCTATGGTAATGAAGCATATTTGCAAGAGAGATGCTGACTCCCTTGGGGTGGAGTACACAGAACTAAGAGAATGAATTATTAAACTTAGGTGTTGGTAGTCAAAGCACTGTAACTTAAAATAATAGAATTCCTTAGTTATATACTATTGTTAAACTACTACTAAAACTATTATTAATAGTGATATACAATATTATCTCATTTGTTCCTCACAAAAATTCTGAGATGAATTAAAGATGGTAGGCATTTTTGCCCCCATTTTATAAACAGTGACATAAGTTCAAAGACATAGTGACAACCCAAAGACATGGTAAGTGACAAGTGGCAATGATGCTAGGTAATCTGAATCCAATCCTAGAATTCTTCCTATAATACCAGTGTTTCCCCAAATGTGGGATTAATGACATTGGTGATACATAGGCAAGAGAGTAAATAACTATGAACCATATCCTAAGAATTTGTTCCATTTTCAATTATTTTTAAAGCATTCTGATAGGTCAAGGAGAAGGTCTCAGTCTTTACCACCTCTGAGGCTAACAATCTCACTTTTTAAAGGAAAGTAGGCCCCAGTGTTGGGTGTTGTCAAGCAAAGGCAGTTAGCCAAATCATGTAATATTATTTCATTTTTACTGTATTTAATTTTATGTTTATCTTCCATTTATGTCAAGGGATACTAGTTTTTCATTTCTGGTAGAAATATAAGGTTCTCCTTATTAAATGAATTCATTTAAGTAATTTTACAGAAAACTGGCTAAGTAAAAAATAACTATATAGTGGACTTCGGAAAAAGCAAAGTCATTAAGCAGTCTGCAAAGGACTGAAAATTAAAAATACTATACTACATATCATATGCTATAAATCATACTCTTTAATAATGAGAGTTTCACCAAAAGACTTTCCACTTTAGCAAACTTATTTCATACATGAATTGAAACAATTAGTTACTTCATTGTATCAACTTATTAGTTACCTAAACTCCTAAACAAAATGAGTAGTAGCCGTAATACTACCATAGCAAGGGTCAAGTTAATTTTGAAGCAAACTTGGCATATCACCTACTTTTTAGCAATATTTTATTTTACTTATCCTAATATTTTCATAATAAAATTTACACATAAATACAGTTGCATATGATTCAAACAAAAAGAAAATCAGGGTAAAATGTGATTGCCTCCTGCTTTATGCTCACACTCACTTCCGGCTATTCCTGTTCCTGGACATAATGACCAACCTGATTAACCAACCATAGGACAGCATGCAGTCCTCCAACATCCTACCAATAAATTCACCTTCATGTGCATTTTTGTCTCTGTGCTAGCCAGGAGCAGAAGAGTTAGCACCAACTGCAACAACAAACAGCCCCCAAAACTCAGTGCTTTAACTCCTAAGTTACTCATCTAACAGAGGGTACTCTGATTAACAAGGCTCTACCACTTTGTAGTTGTGTCATCCTGATGTAGCCTCAGAGGAGCTAAAGATTATAGAGGTGGCATCATAGCTCCTAAATGCCTTGACTCACAAATAATACACTCACCAACTACTATCCAGAATATGCCACAGGGCCCAACCTGAATATAAGGGAAAATACACACCTGAACATTTTATGTATCTGATAAAATACCTTTTTTTTCAATAGTACATATATGAACCAGATAATGTGTTCTCCTGCTACTTACTGTTCTTCACTTAACAATACATCTTGGAGCTCTTTTCAAGTGTGTATGTATGTGTGTCTGTGTGTACATGCATGTACAACTATTTTTATTGGTTTCATAGTATGCTATAGTATAGATAAAACTTACTTAACCATTCCACTATTTATGAATATTCAGGCTACTTTTTTTCTATTATAAAAAAAGTGCTATAAAGAAGGAATAGATCTAGTTTTTAATCAAACATTCTATAGAGTTGATCCTCTCCATATGTTTACTGGCAATTGGTTTCTCATGTTGTGTGAATAGTCTATTCATATCTTATGTCCATTTATCTATTGCATTGCTTGTCTTCCCTTAATGATTTACAGGATCTTGTTAAACATGATGAAATTTTTACTCCAATTTATTTAATATATATTTTTCCTTTAACTCTTTTTATGGTGTTTATTAACTATTACTTGGCCAAATATATCAACGCCTTTCCTATAAGCCTTGTGATGTTTTATATTCTATGTAAGACGATCTTCCCCTTTTTAACATTATAAAAAAATAGTCTCCTGATTTTGTTTCTATTGGTTTTGCAGTTTTAAAACTGATTAGTTCTACAATCTATTTGGGGTATTAAGACAAAGGTATACCTTTATTTTTTTCTAAACAGATAACTAATTTTTCTCAACACCATTTACTGCATTATCTTTTTTTTAATTTGAAAGGGTATATTTATCATGAACTAAGTTCTCATTTATACATGGATCTGTTTATTTACTCCTGGTCTGTTACCACTCAGTTTTTATTACTATAGCTTTGTAGTATTTTATAAGATTGGTAGAACAAGTCCTTCACAGCTCTTCTTTTCTATAATCTCTTCCATGAATTAGCTTTTCAACTTTTAAGAAAACCCTGTTTGATGTTTTGATTGGATTATATTGAAATTATGCATTTGTTTGGGAGAGAAATGAATTCTGTATAAGACTGAGTCTGCCCATCCAGACTGCCCAAACATAGTAATCTCACCATATATCCTTTGCAGCAAAAATCTCATTTTAACATTTAGGCCTCCTTAATGGCCTTTCATATGTTGAGTTACATGCTTCCCCCAGCTCACTGGTTATGAGTGACCTATTATGAAGACTGATGCTATTTTTTGAAGTGATATCGTAGGCAGAATTCTAAAAATCTCTCAGATTCCAAACCTGCATCCCTGTAACCTACGAAAGTGATGAGAAATCTCTTCCGTGATTGTGTTACATGGCACGATTAGCTTAAAATTGGGACTGACCCAGCCTCATAAGCCTTTCAAATTAGAGTGCTTCTCTGGCTGGTGGCAGAAGAGGAGGTCAGAGAGTTAAAGCAGAGAACGCTTCAACATGCACGTTTGCAGAAGGAGAGGCCACGTGAGAAGTGATGTGGGCAGCCTCTAGGAGCAGAGAGCACACCCCAGCTGACAGCCAGCAAGAAAACAGAGACCTCAGTCCTCTATAACTGAAAGGAAGGAAATGAATTCTCCCCAACAACCTGAAAGAGCCTGAAAGTGAATTCTTCCCTAGGACCACTACATAAAAGCCCAGTGTGACAGACACCTTAATTTCAGTCTTCTCAGACCTAGAACAGAGAACCCAGTTGAGTCCCCCCAGACTTATGATTTATAGAAATTATGAGATAATAAATGGGTGTTGTTTTAAGCCACTAAATTTGTTGTAATTTGTTACACAGCAATAGGAAACTAATCCAGATAGACTCCAAAGCAATTGTTATTACCACTTTCCCCCTCCATGGGTTTTCAGGATTCCGAGGGAAAAGAAAATACACTCAGAACCACTTCCCCCTTCCTCACCTGTATTTGCATTAATAGTCCCTAATTAAGACATATAGGCCAACCAAAATCTTTAATTTCCTGCTAAATTTTAAGACTTTGGGGAAATAAAAGGCTAATTCTTCCTGTAAAAGTTTGAATATTTAAGGTACACAGTAAATCAAAAACAAAAATATCAAAGGACAAAAAAAGAACCTCAAAAGTCATTGCGTAAATCACCTAATGAAAATTAGGAGAATACTGTTATCAAACGCTAGAATCCAAAATCTATTTCACAAGAGGCCAGGATATATACAATAACCAAGTTTCTTTCAGTCATTATCTATAGTGACTACAATGTTTAAAGGCAAATACAATATTTTAGTAAAATAGTAATTAATCAACACTGTCAATCCACTGGTATAAATTACTGCACTATTTACCTTTGCCTTTAAGTGAAAATGCACTTTATTACACAGTATGTTAAATTTCTAAAACTCTTCATACTCTTCAGAAATACAGAATTATGCATACTCTGAAATCAGCTTAGAGAATTTTTTTAATAGATATTTACTGGAGTATAACTGCTTCACAATACTGTGTTAGTTTCTGTTGTACACCAAAGTGAATCAGCCATATGCATACACATGTCCACATATCCCCTCTCTCGAGTCTCCCTCCCACCCTCTCTATCCGACCCTTGTAGGTCATCACAGAGCACTGAGCTGATCTCCCTGTGCTATGCTTAGAGAATTTTAAACTGGTATATGGCTGAATTATATAATTTTTCAGAAGATATGTTGAAAGAAAATTATAATGGTACTCAATGACAAGACTGACAATAAAATAAGCTTCACTTATTCTGTCTGCATGCTTCTATACTATTTCAATCCTCTTTAACAAAATGTGTTGCATATAGTTCTTGGGTAAAATTTTTAAAACAAAGGAATAAATACAAAAAGAAAAAAGTTTAGTGAATATGAAAGATCACGATTTTAATTTTGATGGAATTGAGAGAAACATTAAGTTTTAGAATCTGAAAACAAATTAGAGGGAAGTAAAAATAGAGTAGAAAGAATTTAAAGAAAATGCTATAACATGGAATAATGGTTAGCTACTTGTTAGAACTATTAAAACAATGTTATGAGAGTTAATTAAAAAGAAAACTCACGCATTGTCTAAAATAAATTTTAAAGTTGTTTCTTAGTCAAAAATGATTTTTAAAATTATTGACTTCTCCAATACTGCTCTCCTCAAAATGCCAATTTCTATGAAATACAAATAACAGAAGTGTAGTGATAGACTAAGGAACCATTATCTTTCTTGAAATTTTAACAGATGGTCTTATCAGGACGATGGACAGGGATCTTATTTCCTTAATTGATTTTCTTTGATGTCTCCATGGTTTTTCACTCAGTAAACAAAAGGTATTATTGATCTAACCACCAAGTTGTCCCTGCATGTTGGTAGCACATATTGCAGTCAATTTAACAGTTGTTGGGAAAGCACATCTAAACTCTACTTACCATTTGCCTGATGATTTGCATGGAACCTCATACAAATCATGGAACCTGATGATTTGCATGGAACCTCATGCAAAGGGAGAATGATCCCTTTGAGCTAATGCTTTGCCCATTCCTAAGCACTGTAGTTGATAATTTAAATTTCATATTTTGCCATCCATTTACATCTTAGTACAAGTAACTTCCCCACAAAAACAAAGCTAGTTTTGATGTAGAGAAGAGAGAGAGAATTGTGTTTTGTATGTAAGCCCCATGAAGGCAGGAACAATACCTGTTTCTTCTTTATCCTCTATCACAATGCCTGGAACATAGTAAACCCTCAATAAGGATTTGATGAAGGAAAGGAGGCGAGCACAAACTGAAATTCAACAAATAGCTCTAAGTTGCCAATGAACAAGAAAAAAAACCCAAAAAACCACACAGGCAAATGGCACATTAGGGGAGAAAAACAGCAAAAAGAAGAAGGTGATAGCGAAGGGAGTAAGAAAGTTCAGTTCTCATATTATTCCTAAATAAATGCATTTTATTTTTCTTTACTTTATGACTTATTCATTTAATAGCTCCACCCATATGCTATTTTAAAGAATAAAATTCATTGGAATGGTAGGAAAAAACATTCTACCATGAAAGGCTGCTTCCAAAGAAGTAAAAAGATGGGGCCTTGTAAGCACTGACGACATATTACATTAGATAACTATTTAGGTGAAGAATACTTTTACATTAGCAAAAGTAAAAATGTTTTGAAGCCTAAGATAAATGACTAAAGATATGGGTCAAAAAAATGGTTGATGACTAATTTGGGGCTGAATCAATGACGAATTAGGTTTACAGACAAATTTTATTTTTTTTAATTAAAAATAAATTTTTTAAATTTGTATACATGGCCAGTTTGGGCACTTGAAATAGTCAAAAACATTTTAAATGATCTCCAGAAAGTTATCAGATGAGTACACGTAAACTATATATAGAGCTCAATTCCATATTAACCCAAATTGTAAAATATTTATAAAGTCAAAAAGTACAAATATTAAAAATTACTCTTAAAAATTACACTACACATATTTTTCCATTACTGGTAATTGGTCTATTCATATTTTCTCTTTCTTCCTGGTTCAGTCTTGGAAGGTTGTATGTTTCTAGAAATCTGTCCATTTCTTCTAGGTTGCTCAATTTATAGGCATATATTGTTAGTGGTAGTCTCTTATGATCCTTCGTATTTATGTGGTATCAGGTATAACTTGTCCTTTTTCACTTCCGATTTTATTGACTTGGGCTTTTTTTTTCTTTTTTTTTAACATTTTTATTGGAGTATAATTGCTTTATAATGGTGTATTAGTATCTGCTTTATAACAAAGTGAATCAGCTATACATATTATTATATATCCCCATACCTCCTCCATCTTGCATCTCCCTCCCACCCTCCCTATCCCACCCACTCCTCCGGGTGGTCACAAAGCACCCAGCTGATCTCCCTGTGCTCTGGAGCTGCTTCCCACAAGCTATCTATTTTACACTGGTAGTGTATATATGTCCATGCCACTCTCTCACTTCAGCCCAGCTCACCCTTCCTCCTCCCTGTGTCCTCAAGTCCATTCTCTACATCTGCGTCTTTATTCCTGTCCTGCCCCTAGGTTCTTCAGAACCATTTTTTTTTTAAGATTCCATATATATGTGTTAGCATATGGTATTTGTTTTTCTCTTTCATCTCTTTTTTTCTTAATAAGTCTAGCTAAAGGTTCATCAATTTTGTGTAACTTTTTAAAGAACCAGGTCTTAGTTTCATTGATCTTTCCTATTGAATTTTAGTCTCTGTTTCATTTAATTTTGCTCTGATCATGATTTCTTTCCTTTCTACTAACTTTTGGTTTTGTTTGTTCTTATTTTTCTAGCTTCTTTAGGTGTAAGGTTAGGTTATTTACTTGAGATTTTTCTTGTTTCTTGAGGTAAGCTTGTATCGCTATAAATGATAGTACTGCTCTTAGCACTGCTTTGGTGCATCCCATAGGTTTTGGATCATTGTGTTTTCATTTTCATTGTTTCCAGGTATTTTTTAATTTCCCCTTTGATTTTTTCAGTGATCCATTGGTTGTTCAGGCTAAACAAACTGTTTAGCCTCCACCTGTTTGTGTTTTTTGCAGTTTTTCTCTTGTAGTTGATTTCTAGTCCCACAGCATTGTGGTCAGAAAAGATGCTTGTTTTGGGGACTAGCATGTGATCTATCTTGGAGCTTTATAGAATCGTAACATCAATATTCAGTCCTTACCTAATCAATAGTTCAAAACAGTATTCAATAAATTGTTAACTCTTTAACTTCAAATTCTTCTGTGAGGTACATGGCTTTTAAAAAATGAAACAAAACTTAATAATATATAATCTGTAAATGAGAAGTGCCTAAGACACAATTGGATTGATATGAGGGGAGAGGAGGGCAGAGATGGGCTGGGAAGAGGCACAGAAAAGTTTCTGGCATGACAAAAATATCCCGTATCTTGAACAAAGTATAGGTATAGGGATAAAATCACTTCTCACAGCACACTGAATAGTGTCACCTAAGATCCATGTATTTCACTGTAAATAAATTGCAGCTCACCAAAAACTAAATGGCAAAAAAATAAATGTAGGTAAAATACTTCTTGACTATAATGAAAACACAATTACAGAATGTAACTAATTCCAAACTGAGAATAGATGCCTCTGTGTGTGTGTGTGTCTGTGTGTGTCTGTGTGTGTGTGTCTGTGTGTGTGTGTGTGTAATTTAGGGGGAGGAGTAGGTGTTTCCCCCATAAAAATGAAGCAGTAATTTATTAAGTTTTCATAATGATATGTGGCCACAACAGTATCATAAAACATCTGTGGGAATGATGACCAAGAACATAATTAAACAAAGATTCTTCAAATTACTGTGTATTAACATAAAATAAATCCTTTTTTATTTTATTTTTTTTATTTTTATTTTTTTGCAGTACGCGGCCCTCTCACTGTTGTGGCCTCTCCCTTTTGCGGAATACTCTGTATGCAGACTCTAGGTCTATCCATCTCATTACAAATAGCTCAATTTCGTTTCTTTTTAAGGCTGAGTAATATTCCATTGTATATATGTGCCACATCTTCTTTATTCATTCATCCGATGATGGGCACTTAGGTTGTTTCCATCTCCGGGCTATTGTAAATAGAGCTGCAATGAACATTTTGGTACATGACTCTTTTTGAATTTTGGTTTTTTTAAATGAAGCAAAATAACTACTGAATTATTTCACTCTGCTTAAGGGAAAAACTGATCAGAAGTAAAGTCATTCAATTTATTTGCTATTGTATATATATCACTGAAGTGGGACACTGTTAGTTGCTATCAAGGGTGAGTTCTCTAAACATCAGAGTTGCCTATTTACAATCTACCGTGGCTTTCATTTTTCAGACGTTTCTATTTATAATGCCAGCAGTACAGTACTTTTTCTCTTCTGCCAATGGAGTTAAGAAGATAAAGCAAATGAATTTAGATACTTACAAAATAATGTAATCAATTCAATTTCTTTTGCAGCACAGTTAATTCCTATTGTTTAATTTTAACTTTATATTAGCACAGAGTACTGAGGATTAAATCAGTGTTTCTACTTACATGGCTCCAAAATACATTATAATAACTATCAAATAATTGATATAGATATGCTATGGCTTTGGGGATAATTTCAGTAATCTGTATAACTAAAATTTAAATTACCATTCAAATGATGATGAATTATTAATAAACTATGAAGTTTTACATGTGGCCAGAAATGTAAATTATATAAGACTTCGATAAATGTATTATCTTGAAAAAGCAGTTATGGAAAATAGCCTCATCAACTTAAGTAAGATGAAGAGAAGCTGGAGAAAGTACAGGAACAAGTAATATAAATTACTAAATGACTGGGAAATGACTTAACAAAGAAAGCCTAAAATAATGTGGGTTAGTAGGGAACAGACTACTGGGGTGGAATTAATAACAGTCTTTATTCAACTAGATAAATACTATACACATAGACCTTCAGTACTCTGCCCATTGAGAAAAGGATCTAAGAAGGTAAACGTTAAGTAGCAACTTTAAGAAGGGCTATGTTTAATACCAAGAAAAGTTTCCTTTTCAGTTTCAAGACTTTAGAGCTTAATTACAAAGATGGCTATAAAATCCATTTTCTCTGAAAATGTTTGGCCACAATAGAAATTACCAAAGGTAGTCATTCCTCTAACACACATGTAGCATTAGGTAGCAAATGTTGTGTACCCCATGGCCATACACACTCACCCTTACCACTTCAACATACACTGGTCTAGCTTTACACTACAGCATCTGAGAGATTTATCAGACCCTTAGCACCCTCTTTGCCCACCTGCATTTCAGCCAGAAATGTCAGGAAATTAACCCCCACCTGTGAGTGGCCAATGACTGACAGGAGTCTATATAAATACCCTAGGCTTCCTTTGCCCTCAGGTGAAATAACTCTGAGATGTGGCATAACACTGGCTCCCAGACTGCCCCAATGTGATCCATCTCCGATTAGCTACAGTTGTAACTTGTATAGTAATATAATCTCCGTTAGATAAAATCCCTTCCCTGTCTCACTTTCCCAATAACCTATTGGCATTTCCTGGGATCATCCCCCAAATAAACTACTTGCACTGAAACCTTCATATCCAAGTTTGCTTTTTAACTACCTACACTAAGACAACACACATGCCATTTCATTGTACCACCTGTCTTTTCATATACTTAACAGTTTCTTTAAATTCCCCAATTATAAAATTTCTTGAAAAACTTTTATAACACAAGAACTAGAAAACTAATACCTTCCAACTTTCATTATTACAATACACTAAAAATAAATGATATCAAAACAGTTATTTAATACTAGCCAGCTATTGCTGCCTATTATCTCTGAGTCTGAATCATGCTTTTTTTTTTAAGTGTGTACATGGGAGTAGGGGAAGATTAACAAATATTTGTGAGGTATTACAGATATGCTGCACCAAATTGACCATGTTTATTACTTCGAGTGACAGAGAATGGAAGAAGGAATAATTTCCTCACTCTGTGATTCAATGTTTTCTTAAATCTCTTTCCCATAACCACTTGAAGTCCATCTTATCATCTTGGACCATTTAAAATCACTTCACATCCCAATGGAATATACATTCCACACTTTAGAAAATATTACACTACAGAATAGATAAACCTGAGAAAGCTAATTCAGTCTTAACTCAGAAAAAAATTAATAGAGATCTCCCAAGATTTCTTTGACCTCTATATACTTTCAGAAACTATTAAACAGAGAGTTAGGAATTCTAGTCTTAATTTTTTGTGTGGCTGTGGCCAAGTCAATTCATTTTTCTGGACCTCAGTTTCCTCAACCTTAAAATAAAAAAGTCAAATAGGTCCACGTTTTCTCTTTTCTGTTCTCTTTGCCACTTGAGTAGCAAAAGGAGTGAGCAAAGGTGAAGCTGTAGGTTTCTTAATCCCATTCCTTCAAAGCAGTTCTGGGAAGATCAGGAGGAGACAGGAGAGAGAAAGAGAGGGAGGAGTAGGTGAAGAGGAAAGAAGCAGAGGGAGGGGGAGGAGAAAGACTAGGAGGAGAGAAAGAAACAGAAAGGAAATGGACTTTTAAAAATATAGGTACCACCTTCCACTTATTAGAATGGCTACTATTGAAAAGAAAAAGAAGATAACAAATGCTGATGAGGATGTGGAGAAACTGGAACCTTTGTGTACTGTTGGTGGGAATGTAAAATGGTGCAGCCGGTGTGGAAAAGAGTATGGCAGTTCCTCAAAAAAGTTAAAAATAGGATATACCATATGACCCAGCAATTTCATTCCTGGGTATATACCCAAAAGGAACTGAAAGCAGAGTCTCAGAGAAACACTTGTATCCTCATGTTCACAGCAGCACTATTCACAACAGACAAAAGCTGAAAGCAACTCAAGTGTCTCAACAGATGAATGGATCCACAAAATGTGTATACATACAATGGAATATTAGCTTTAAAAAGGAAGGAATTCTGACACATGCTACATCATAGATGAACCTTGAGGACATTATGCTAAGTGACTAAGTGAAATAAGCCAACCACAAAAAGGCAAATAGTATATGATTCTACTTACATGAGGTGCCTAGAGTCATCAAATTCATAGAGACAGAAAGTAGAATAGAGGTTACCAGGGGAAATGGGGAGTTGCTGTTTAATGGGTATAAAGTTTCAGTTTTGCAAGATGAAAAGAGTTCTTGAGGCTGGTTGCACAGCAATGTGAATCTACTTAACATGATTGAACTGTACCCTTAAAATGGTTATGATGGTAAATTTTACGTTACATTTATTTTATCATGAATTAAATTTTAAAAAAATACAGGTTACCATGGGACTATATGATACTTAAGATCTCTTTCAGCTCCACAGCCTTTGAATTAGCATTAACAACAATTACGTAATTTATCATGGTCATGATACAAGGTTCATGAACAAAATTAAAACAAAAAAGTTATTTATCCCATATATATTATCCACAATATTTGCAGTATGTGTATTATAACCATTAATCTCTATGATCCAAGCAATGAGCTTCAGTTACTAATACTTATTCATGCTCTCTACAGAGAGTCACTAAAATATTACCTAAATGTTAAGAAATCTTATGGCCAAATAGAAAGTTCTGCAAATTTAAGGTTACTATTAATCTTTCTTCAAAACTGTCACCTCCACTTTGAATGCCATTAAATCCCAGTCAGATTGAAAGGCAGTTTCTTCTGTGCTCGCACAGAGTAACGTTAGTACCCTCTCATGGTCAATCCTGTGTCAGGATGAACTGAACATGACTGCTGTTCTACCCTGACTCTGAGTCCCAGTGAGTAAGACCTCACCACGCAGTAGCCTACCGATCTTGTCTAGCTGTGTCCATAGCACACTGCAACCACACCGTACTTATTAGAATTAGCACACCATTTACTCATAAGTTCTCATGTTTCTTAATGTTTCTTAATACAAGCTGACAAGAAGATATCTAAAATTAAATAAGTGCTCGCTTTGGCAGCACATATACTAAAAATTGGAATGATATGGAGATTAGCATGGCCCCTGCACAAGGATGACACGCAAATTCGTGAAGCGTCCCATATTTTTGAGAAATGGAAACAAAAACAAAAATAAACAAATGGGACCTAATGAAACTTAAGAGCTTTTGCACAGCAAAGGAAACCATAAACAAGACAAAAAGACAACCCTCAGAATGGGAGAAAATATTTGCAAATGAAGCAACTGACAAAGGATTAATCTCCAAAATATACAAGCAGCTCGCACAGCTCAATATAAAAAAAAACCAAATAACCCAATCCAAAAATAGGCAGAAGACCTAAATAGACATTTCTCCAAAGAAGATATACAGATTGCCAACAAACACGTGAAAGAATGCTCAACATCACCAATCATTAGAGAAATGCAAATCAAAACTACAATGAGATATCATCTCACACCAGTCAGAATAGCCATCATCAAAAAATCTACAAACAATAAATGCTGGAGAGGGTGTGGAGAAAAGGGAACCCTCTTGCACTGTTGGTGGGAATGTAAATTGATACAGCCACTATGGAGAACAGTATGCAGGTTCCTTAAAAAACTAAAAATAGAACTATCCCTCCTGTCTTTTTATTGTATAATTTTATTTATTTCTTACTGAAAACATAAACCTGACCTAAGTTAATTTATCATTTAAAAATTTTCTCTTTTATTCTCCTTGGTTTTAACATAAAATTTAAAAATATTACTTGAACTCATATAAGTGTACTTTAAAAATCTATTTAATTAGACACAAATTACTGATTTAAGTAAAAGTATAAATGGAAGAAAATTAAACTATCAGTGTTACTGAATTATTAAGATATATATTGTTGGCCAATAAGCACAAAAGATGCTTAACATCATTAGTTATCACAGAAATGAAAACTAAAACTACAATGAAATACCACTACATAAATCACTAGCATGGTTAAAATTAAAGCCACTTATAATTCCAAGTTCAGTAAGGATGTCAAGCAAATAGAACTCTCATACAGTGCTGGAAGGAATATAAAATGATATAACCACTTTGGAAAGTAGTATGGCAGTTGCTACAAGGTTAAACAAGCACATACCATATGACCCAGCAAGTCCACCCCTAGGTATTTACGTAAGAAAAATAAAAACATATGTTCACACAAAGACTTAACATATGAATGTTCAAAACTGAAAACAAGCCAAATGTTCAGCAATAGGTGAGTGGATAAATAAACTCTGATATATCGTTAAAATGGAATGTTATTCACAAATGAAAAGGAATGAACCACTGAGAGACATAAAATCATGGATGAACCTCCAAATCACTATGTTGAGTAAAAGAAGCTCAACACAAAAGACTATATGTTGCATGATTTTATTTATTTGAAACTCTAGAAAAGACAAAACAAACTAAATGATAGCAAATCAGTATTTTCCTGGAGCTGGAAATGGGGGAGGGGAGGAACTGAGAGCAAAGGGGCATGAAGAAATTATTTGGGGTGATGAAAATGTTCAATATTTTGATTGTGATGGTGTTTATACAAGTATACACATTTGCCAAAACGGTACACTTAAATGGATATTATTGTATGTAAATAGCACCTTCGTCATAGAAAGTGATAGCATGGTAATTAAGCAGCATATTAGTTCAGTAGCTTGCAAACTTTTTAAATCATTTTCCTCTCTTAAAAAAATTACTTACAAATTACATACATGTTTAGAAGTATACACTCTACAAAACATATAGAAAAGTAGGAATTATAAAGAGCTAAAGATCAAATAATGAAATGTCCTGTTAATTGATGCAACTTCATTATTTAATCTAATGTCATAAAATGTACTTAGGTGAGAGGTTCACCACTGAAGATAATGGACATAAATCTGTATGTCAAAAATATTCTCAGTATGTAGAACTTGTGAAGCTAACTTCTTATCATTTAGACAGTGACTGTCTAAACAGACATTTTCTATGTGACTGTGAAAGAATTAGAGGAGTGCTCATTCTGTCATCTTGATTCTCCTTGCAATATTAGTGCTATATTCAACCCGTAGGCTATATGTTACAAAAATTTTAAGCTGCTTTTCCATATCATGAAGTTGGTTTAATTAAATCTAGACTACATAATCTATTAATTCACCTTACCGGAAGCAGAAAATGCAAAAAATGAGTGAGGGGGCGGTGAGAGGTGGTACAGTAGGAAGATCTTGGGCTTGCCTCCTTTCATGGATACTATATATAGAAACTTAACTAGAAAACCCAAAAGACTCCACCAATAAACTATTGGAACTAATAGATGTATTCAGTAAAGTTGCAGGATATAAAATTAATATACAGAAATCTGTTGCATTTCTATATATCAACAATAATCTATCAGAAAAAGTAAGAAAACAATCCCATTTACAGTTGTATCAAAAAGAATAAAATTTCTAAAAATAAACTTAACCAAGACAGTGAAAGACCTATACTCTGGAATCTATAAGACACTGATGAGAGAAACTAAAGAAGACACAAAGAAATGGAAGGATATACCATCTAACGAAATGGAAGAATTAACACTGTTAAAATGTCCATACCACCCAAAGCAATCTATAGATTCAATGCAATCCCTATCAAAATACCAATGGCATTTTTCATAGAAATGGAACAAATATTCTTATATTTTGTATGGAACCACAAAAGATCCTGAATAGCCAAAGCAATCTTGAGAAAGAAAACAAAGCTGGAGGTATCATGCTCCCTGATTCAAATCTATACTATAAATCTATAGTAATCAAAACAGTATGGTACTGGCACAAAAACAGACACATAGATCAATGGAACAGAGCCCAGAAATAAATCCATGCTTATATGGCACCTAATCCTTGACAAGAGCAGCCAAGAATACACAATAGGGAAAGAACAGCCTGTTCAATAAATGGTGTTGGGAAAAACTGGACAGCACCATGCAGAAGAATCAAACTGGACTATTTTCCCACACCATATACAATAATAAACTCAAAATGGATTAAAGATTTAAATGTAAGACCTGAAACCATAAAACTCCTAGAAGAAAATACAGGCAGTAAACTCTCTGACATCAGTCTTTGTAACATTTTTTTGGATCTGCCTCTTCAGGCAAGAGCAACAAAAGCAAAATTAAACAAATGGGACTATATCAAACAAAAAAGGTTTTGCACAGTGAAGGAAACCATCAACAAAATGAAAAGGCAACCTACTAAATGGGAGAAGATATTTTCAAATGATATATCCCATAAAAAGTTAATATCCAAAATATAAAAAGAACTCATGTATTGAGCTGTAGCTCAATATAAAAAAAAATCCAATTAAAAAAACCAGCAGAGGATCTGAATAGACATTTCTCTAAAGAAAGCATACAGATGGCCAATAACATGAAAGGATGCTCAACATCACTAATCTTCAGGGAAATTCAAGTCAAAACCACAATGAGATATCACCTCACGCCTGTTAGAATGGCTATCATCAAAAAGACAACAAATAACAAACGTTTGTGAGTCTGTAGAGAAAAGGAATGGTGGTGCACTGTTGGTGGGAATGTAAACTGGTGCAGCCACAATGGGAAATAGTATGGAGGTTCCTCAAAAACTCAGATAGAACTACCATATGATGTAGCAATTCTACTTCTGGGCATTTATATGAAGAAAACAAAAACTCCTATGCTAACTGCAGCATTATTTACAGTAGCCAAGATATGGAAGCAACCTAAGTGTCCATTGATAAATGAGTGGATAAAGAAGATGTGATGTGTATATATGTATATGTGTGTATATCTATCTATATTTATAAAATGGTATATTAGCCATAAAACGAATGAAATCTTGACATTTGTAACAACATGGATCTATCTATAGGGTATTATGCTAAGTGGAACTTTGTGCTTCCACTACATGGGGCATGGGTTCGATCCCTGGTCCCTGATCAGGGAACTAAGATCTCACATGTGCACTGCACGACCTTAATATATAAATGAATGAATGAATGAATGAATGAATAAAATCGATATAAAACACAAAGCAAACAAACAAAACAAAACAGAAACAGACTCATAGATACAGAGAAAAAGTGGTGGTTGCAAAAGGGGGGTGGGTAGATGGGTGAAATAGGTGAAAGAGATTAAGGGGGCAAACTTCCAGTTACAAAATAAATAAGGCATTGGGGATGTAACATACAGCTTAGTGAGTACAGTGTATAACATGATAATAACTTTGTATGGTGACAGATGGCTACTAGATTTATTATGGTGATCATTTTGTAATGTACTTAAATGTCAAGTCACTACGTTGTACACCTGAAAATAGCATAATATTGCACAGGAACTATACTTCAAGGACATTTAAATAAAAATAAATAAATAAAACGTTTTTCAAAAGTGAGGGGGCTACCATTAACCCCTCTCTTCCTTCAGTATGCCTCATTTATACATGTGATATATAAGTAATTATATCTTTGCTATATTTCCCATTTTTAATAAAAAATATAAATAGATATTCTAACGTATCTTTTTCTTACTCTAATAAATCTTGCACAAATATAGGCTGTAGAAGTTCTGCTTTGGAGACATCTGAGAGTGATCATTTGTACTATTCAAAAATTATAGGGTTTAAAAATATGGAGTATGTGCATGTGCATGTTTAACACTAAACCTGTTATTAACTATTTTCAATCACTATTAATTTACAAGGCACTTCAGTATTACCTAGTTCACTCATTAATTCAACATTCATTGAGCATCTATTATGTACACCTATTAGGTTGTACTATAATGTGAACAAAAGAAGACATGGTGGGCTTCCCTGGTGGCGTAGTGGTCGAGAATCTGCCTGCTAATGCAGGGGACACGGGTTCGAGCCCTGGTCTGGGAGGATCCCACATGCCGTGGAGCCACTAGGCCTGTGAGCCACAACTACTGAGCCTGCGCGTCTGGAGCCTGTGCTCCGCAACAAGAGAGGCCACGATAATGAGAGGCCGCGATAGTGAGAGGCCCGCGCACCGCGATAAAGAGTGGTCCCCGCTTGCCACAACTAGAGAAAGCCCTCGCACAGAAACGAAGACCCAACACAGCAAAAATAAATTAATTAATTAATAAACTTCTACCCCCAACAAAAAAAAAAGAAGTCATGGTGTCTGGATCATCAACTTATGATATAGTTTTGAGGAAAGACACTGATCACATAAATCAGCTAAAACTACAGCAATGAAATGGTCTGTGAGGGAAAGGTACACAGGTCTAGGAAAGTGCATAACAGAAAGACTTAATTTCACAGTGGTTTGGGGAATCAATCATGCTTCCCCCAGGATGATGACTACTGACCTTCAGGGTTCAATAAAATATTATTAAAACATGCAAACATAAACCAAGGTGCAAACAATGATAGCTGTGGGGCCAACTGTTATACGGAGCTTCTCTTGCATCCAACCTATCTGTAGTATCATTTAGCCTTGATCAAGTTCATATTAAGGCTGGCTCTATTCCTCCTCATTAGCCTCCAAAATTATAGTAGTTCCACCTCCTGGAACCAAAGCTATTTTAAACACATATGAAAACACACTGAAGTTGAATGGCAGTCTCAGTTCTAATGCATTAATTAAGATAATCTAAAATATGTTCATAGCTTCATTATAAAGATTATCTAAATAAACACATACACACATAGAGTGGATTCCTAAGAAAACATCCATATATCTCACTTTGAGAAACACTGCTCTTTTCAATCATTTTCCTACCTCCAGTTCCTAGCAGTGTCTGGTATATGTATCAGTAATTTGCCCTCATATCTGCACAATGCTTTGTAGTTCACAAAGCCCATTACAAAGATTTTCTCATTTGGTCCTAACAACAATTCTGGGTGAATTATCTATTTCAAAGATAAGGAAACTAAGGCTGGGTGGTACTTCTTCAAGGTAGCTTTTCTTTTTTTTTTTGCAGTACGCGGGCCTCTCACTGTTGTGGCCTCTCCCATTGCGGAGCACAGGCTCTGGACGCGCAGGCTCAGCGGCCATGGCTCACGGGCCCAGCCGCTCCGTGCCATGTGGGATCCTCCCGGACAGGGGCACAAACCCGTGTCCCCTGCATCCACAGGTGGACTCTCAACCACTGCGCCACCAGGGAAGCCCAAGGTTGTTTTTCCTCAGGAAGTTTCCCACAATTGCCCACTTCCATCAACTGACTCACCTCTAAATTATATTATGTGTTTTTTGCTCCTATAGCATAGCTCTCTATATTATACTTCAGGCATCACCATTCTCTGTGTCATTTTCTGTTCACCTGTCCGTCTCTTTGACCTAACCTTAAAGTTCTTCATATGCCAGTAGCACATAACAGATGTTCAATCAATGCCCAGTGAGCTCCTGTAATACAGTTATGGAGACTAAAGGACAGGGAGGTTAAAATGAGCTCAATACCATGTAGCTTATTTTGGCAGACCTAGAACTCCGATTCACTCACAACTCCTGAGATCAAATTCAAGTCACTGTTCCTTTAGTCCATAACGCTAATATTTTGGGCAATATTACTGCTTCATAGGAAGCAGAAGAACAAAAACTGCATTCTTTCAATATACTAAAGTATTACGAACCAAAACATAGATATGAATATAATTTAAGCCCAAACATCAAAAACATTTTCCACCCGTGAAATAAATTGTCTACTGAGATCAGTTAACACGGTCAGGAATCTATTTTTATACTGACAAAAGAGTATGGGTTTTGCTTATTACACTATCTTCTCTAGGTCATATTTTTTTTCCTAGACAGAGTTCCCTGATGCTCTTTTGCTTTGTTATTTTTAGTATCTAATTAAAATAAACTAAAGAAACAATTTCTCTGATATCAATTTATGAGATCCCTGGAAAAAATTAAGAGTAATCATGAGTTTTAACTGTATAACTATCTACCAGATCAATGAACCACAGGCAACAAACACCTTAGTGAACCTCAATGTCAAAGCAAAGCCTTGAAAATCAGCACAATAACAAAAAAGAAAAGTTATTGGTAAAAAAGGCTTTGCATAGAATAATTATGTTACCAAGGGTCATAAACAGGACTATAATCAATGGTCTGCTCAGTCTCATAAGAATCTCAGAAAAAAGTTACCACAGGGAACTAAAGTTTAGGTTTATTCAAAGTAAAATTAACTTGCTTAATATCACTCTTCCAAAACTTCAGAAATAATTTTGCTCAGTTATTCCATTTATAGTTCCATTTACAAAAAACCCACAAAACCTCAAGTTAGTCTGTATTATAGTTTACTTCCACTAGTGATGAGTTACAAAGTTACTCTGAGATTTACAAATGGGACAGTGCCTCCCTCTCTAATCCCTGTTTTACTAATAAGCACTTTTATTTAAGAATCACCTTTCTTCTTACATTTCAAGTGCTCTCTTTTCTAATGTATAATTTTTCTTATTTGGTTTCTCTTCTTTAATCCTACTATTTTTAAAAAGCTGAGATTGCTAATAATAAGGAAGCCCAAATTTAATAGAATCCAAAGTTATCAATACTTAATAACCCAGAAACACCAACAAGTAAAGGCAGGCAGATAAAAACAAAATCATGGCTTTGGTTAGCTGTATAGATTTGTGAGAAACAGCTTGACCAACTTGTAAACCAAAAATAAAAAGCTCTGCATATTATTATTTTCAGTTTTGAGGCCACCTTTTAATCACCCATTAAAATTATACCTTACAGGGCTTCCCTGGTGGCGCCGTGGTTGAGAGTCCGCCTGCAGATGCAGGGGACACAGGTTCCTGCCCCGGTCCGGGAGAATCCCACATGCCGCGGAGGGGCTGGGCCCGTGAGCCATGGCCGCTGAGCCTGCACGTCCGGAGCCTGTGCTCCGCAGCGGGAGAGGCCGCAGCGGTGAGAGGCCCGCATACCGCAAATAAATAAATAAATAAATAAAATTATACCTTACAGAAATAAAAGATAATCTTTAAATATTACAATTATAAGAAGATGAAAAATTATACCTTTTTATTTAATAAAAAAATCTATATTCTACCTCTTCCCCTATTCAATAATTAATATATCAATTGTAATATATATTTGGGTGAGTTTAACTTTTTTAAAGGCTGCTAATCAATTGATTTGATGAATCTGGTTTTCCTCACAGGCTGGAATGGGAATGGCTGTCTGGGCCTTCATACTATCCATATCTATACTGCTACTAAATAAAACAAAAATCAAAGCCGCAAACTGGCTAATTATCATTTTTTGGGTTTAGTACCTAATTCCTACTTCCTAATACTTTTGTCTTCTTTCTTGAGAATAATTTTGTTTGCATTTTCTAGCAACCAGATTTTTAAAGCAACGCTCAATTGTACCACCAATTCATTATACACATCTGTTTTTAAAAGTCTTAAAAGTATCACCAATTTTGTTTCTTATTGATCATTTTATGTGTTATTCAGGCTTGCTTATTTATTTATTTATTTTCTTGGTGGTAATCATCAAGACTGGGGAGTTGATGGGGAATATAGAGAGAACTGGGCAAAAAGCTCAGAATTGATTTTCCTCTTTTAAAACACTGATCCACTGAGATGAGACAAGAGTAGTTTAAATTTGGGATACTTTTTAGAAGAACTCTTGTTGCTTAGCACATGTATAAGGAAAACTTTCAGGTTTTTTTATTTAAAGATAAAATAGTAAGTGCCCATGTCTATTGAACACAATATTATGATTAGTAGCTCAAATTATCACTTACCAAACTTACCTCAGATTGGTAAAGTGATTCATTTCAAAAAAAAAAAATTTTTTTTTTTTTTGTTTTTTTCGGTACGCAGGCCTCTCACTGTTGTGGCCTCTCCCATTGCAGAGCACAGGCTCTGGACGCTCAGGCTCAGTGGCCATGGCTCACGGGCCTAGCCGCTCCGCGGCATGTGGGATCTTCCCGGACCGGGGCACGAACCTGTGTCCCCTGCATCTGCAGGCGGACTCTCAACCACGGCACCACCAGGGAAGCCCCCAAATTTTTTTGTATAACTCCACACTGCTAGAAAAGTTGCAGGAGTCATACAAAATATTCCCAAGTTATCCTTTCTCCAGATTATCTATTTTACTACATTGATTTTAACATGTTTC
Source organism: Neophocaena asiaeorientalis asiaeorientalis (assembly GCF_003031525.2). NCBI lineage: Eukaryota > Metazoa > Chordata > Mammalia > Artiodactyla > Phocoenidae > Neophocaena > Neophocaena asiaeorientalis. Next base: position 3,961,633 of record NW_020185324.1, read on the forward strand.
CCCTCTTTTTTTTTTAAGGTACTATATTTACTGATGTTCATACTTAGGGTCTGAGTTTAGGGAGGGCTTTAAGAAGTTCAAGGTTTATAATTTTTTTTAATAAATTTATTTATTTGTTTTTGGCTGTGTTGGGTCTTCGTTGCTGCACGTGGGCTTTCTCTAGTTGCGGCAAGCAGGGGCTACTCTTCGTTGCGGTGCGCAGGCTTCTCATTGCAGTGGCTTCTCTTGTTGTGGAGCATGGGCTCTAGGCGTGCAGGCTGCAGTAGTTGCAGCACATGGGCTCAGTAGTTGTGGCTCCCGGGCTCTAGAGCACAGGCTCAGTAGTTGTGGCTCCCGGGCTCTAGAGCACAGGCTCAGTAGTTGTGGCGCACTGGCTTAGTTGCTCGGCGGCGTGTGGGGTCTTCCTGGACCAGGGATCGAACCTGTGTCCCCTGCATTAGCAAGTGGATTCTTAACCACTGCACCACCAGGGAATTCCCAAGGTTTATAATTTTTTTATTTGCTAGTTATCTTGCTCAAGCAGCCCTTTATACTCCGGATGCACCTGCTTCACTAGCTTTGCTTGTGGGATCTTCAAAAATGTTCTGTGATTGATTCATAGTATTAAAAATCCTTCTTGACATAAAGTGTATCATGTTCTTCACCATGAGACTGCCCATGTTTAGTACTGCTATGTCAGTGGGCTTATACCATTTATCTTGTTATAACTCATCTGACTGCTTTACTTCTGTAGTGTGGGGCTTAGGAGCTCAGGTTCTGAAGTCAGATATCTTGGGTTTGACTCTCAGCTAAAAATATCATGGCTGAAGGATGGTATATTAGTTAAACATCAGGTTTAGGATTTAGCACTGAGCTACTAGGCAGCCAGGACAAAGAGGGTGGCTGCGATTTCCTCAGTAGGAAGTCTATCAGTTTGTAAGGGCTGTAAGAAAAATGAAACATCAGTGTCTCAGCAGAAATGGCTTTGACTGATATCAATACAAGTTTTTAAAGAAAATAAAGAGCCATTCAATGTGTGTCTATTTCTAAAATCAGCCCTGGATAAAAGAAAGGGGAGAACGATCATTTTTTGTGGATAGAAAAGGTATGTTAAGTGCTCCATGGAATTAACCTTATGGTATGCTGGTTTAATACAGGCATCGAGCTTGAAGAACTTTAATGGACAATTCATCTGGCTATAAAAGAGTCCAGGAGAGGAGATGATGCTCAACTTGTGTACCATATATCCCTAGAGGTTCCACAAAGGCATCTCAGGAGCTGCTGTTAGGGGCAGGAGATGCGGACAAAACCCAAGTCCTTTCCCCTCCACACACAAGTATTCAGTCTGAAGAGCTCAAGCTATTGTACTATTTAGTATATTCCTTCAATACAAACTGAGTACCTACTTGCTCAGCTTTTACAGTTCCCATGAAAGAAGACTTTCAAAAATAATTATTTGTTAAATGACAATACAAATATATCCCACTCTCGAAAGAAATATAACATCAATCCCACACACATACATTTTGTAATTACTATCTCAGAGTATACTTCTCAAATGTAAGCACAGGCTGTCAAGGCCAAATAACTGTAATCCAAAGCAAATTATTTTAAATTCTTTGAGCCTCAGTTTCCTCACCCGTAATCATACCACCTACCTTGCGGAGTTGTTATAAGCTTTAGAAATAATGAGCCAAGCATCAAGCACAGGGAACAGCACACAATAGGTGCTCAATAGATGGCACACTATCATTATGATACATTGTTGCAAATGGGTTTCTGACAAAGCAGAATGGTGGATGACTTCAAAATGGGAGTTATTATTGAAAACCTAAATAGCTTATGCTACTCAACCAGTAGATACCTAGTGCTCCACCTCACCTCTCACCGCTCAGCTCTCCCACTCTCTCCTCCACCCATTTCAACCCTGATTCAGTTCCACAAACCTACCACGTTCACGCCAGCTCTTCACAAACACACTTCCCTCAGAAAACACTTGTTTTTATTCCCTCACTGGTCATTTCTATTCTTTAAATCTTAGCTTAAACATCACTTCCTCTAGAAAGACCTCCTTGACCAGCTAAGACTACAAATAACAATTTTTATTTGGACCTTAACGTTTCTTTTCTTTCAGATACTGATGTCGAAAACGCTCAGCTATATATTGAGATCTATTATACTGACAATGTATTTTTAGCACACGTAAAGAATTCCTCTGATTTACTTTGCAAAGAGGGCACGTGCTCTGTTTAAATTGTTTCAATTTGTTCAAATTATATGTAAACAGAAGTGCCAGTTATTGTAAAGTTTTCTACTTTTTACTTGTATGAAAAATTTTATAGGACAAATTGAACTTTCCAAACAAAAAGTACTGATGTTGAAATTGATAATTTGATAAGCAAATTCGATATTCATAGGAAACATTATATATCTCTAAGAACAAAATTATGGAATCAACTAAAATAAGTCTATAACTAAGTGATTTGTTGAAAAAGAAAATTTTCTGCAATTCAACTTTGGGAGGTCCTTTGGAATAGTTGCATTAAATGAATGGTGTAAGCCTCTTCTAACTAGAAAACCAAATTCTAGTCAAGCTAGCTAGAATATTAATATATTGTTCTCACCTTAATCTTTTAAAGTCTTATATCATACCACAGCAACAAACTTGGTTCAAAATTATTATATTTTATGAACTGAATAAAATACTGGAGGTGTTCCTGAATTCTACTGAAAAACCTGGCATTTCTCTAATCACTATGGTGACTGCACTGGGTGACAGGCCATCCAGGGTGAAGGACACCATTACTGATCCTGCCTCAGACCAAGCTGGTGTCCATTCTGACCTAGAGCCTGAGATTCCATAATTCACAATCCAGAGCAATACAAGGAAGGACCAGAGGTTCTTGCTTAGTAAAGAAAATGGAAGCAGCTGGTTTTAAGACTAAAATAGCTGCAGAGGATAAGTTACTTGACAGTGAGGGCAAAGAGAGAGAGCCAAAGACCAACTCTTATAGAAAAGGAGGTCAAATCCCCCCACTCCAATTTTCCATTAAAGGAGTCAGATAACATTACCAGTACTACTGATAATGATAACAACAATGAAAATAATAATAGTAAAAATAGAAAATTTATTAAAGGTTTATTATACTTCAGGTACTATTCTAAATTATTTAATAAATGTTATTTAATACTTTAAGTATAAGCTAGACATTATTATTCTTATTTTATACATTAGGATATTGAGTCTCCAGAAACTTAATTTTATTTGTCCAAAGTCATATAACTAGAAAGAGCTAGAGCCAGGATTTAAATCCATCCCTTCTAAGTATGAATCTCACTCTCTTAAGCTCTACGAAACCTGATTTACTTGATGAAATAGCCCTCAAAGAAATAAAAGGGGAAAACCAAAATCCATGAAAAAAAAGAAATATGTGAAAGTCAACAGTATCAAATGTCAAAGGAAAATCCAGAAACACCCTAGAGAAAATTATTGGATTTGGCTCTGTCCAAAATGCACAGTATCCATAGTTGTATGGTGGCACCCAAATTTCATAGGATTAAGAAGTGCTTACATAACTGCAGATGTCTCTTTCAAGAAAATCAGCAGTGAGGGAATACGTAAAGAAATATGTCAACTGAAGAGGGAAAAATACTAGGGAGGGGATACATGTAACGACACCATAAATAGGTCATCAGACTCAACCTCCCACAAGAGGTTTTTATGCAGCATTGTTCCACAGCCCTCAATTCCTAGCCCCTCACCTCCTTGTACAACTCCTTGATTTCACTTGAGCTCTTCCATGCTTCTCTCTACAAGAAATGCCCTTTTCCAGTTTGCTTTCCTTGTGAACTCCAACTTTTCCTTCAGCACACAGCTCAAAGGTCACATTCTTGGTGAAGACATCACTGACCCTCATTCCAAGAACAATTTCCATCTTTACACCTAAGGAACTTTGTATCTAATTCTATAACAAGTCTATCTCCATCAAAAGTTGGTTTTCTACAGTCGGGTACCAAACAGAATTACCTTTGAAACCGCAGTATTTAACACAGTGCCTGGCATATTCCTCTTAAAATATAGTATCCAGAACTGATCATAATTTTTTAACTCTAGTTGAGAAAATATTTTAAAAAATCACTTAAAAGAGAATCAAAGACTATTACTACCCAACTATTTAAACAGTAGTTCTTATTTTTAAAAATATACAGATGGTCAACTAAAGAGCTTTCATATTGGATTGGCACAGTAAAATTTATTTCGATTGTAAATCAGCATGTTCCTTCAAAACACCTTACTTTTTTATATTGGATACTAAAAATTAGCAGTTCTGATTCCAAAAATAAATATGTTCTTCAAGAACTAAAATTATTGTCTTTTAAAAAAATTATTTTCACAAAAGACATTCAACTGGAATTCATTTAAAAATATAACCCCATCTTTTAGGATGTCTGCCACAGTCTTAATTATGAAAACACCGTTCCCTTAGGGAACTAAGCCAATGAGAATCTCATCCCGAATAAGAGCAAACCAGAGAAAAATGTCTCTGTTTCCGTTGATTATATCAGATAATGGTCTGAAATGAAAAGAATTCCATTCGTGACTATCGAAGCTAGGATGCACAAGAAGCAAACCTCTGGACCCTGAGCAGAGGAAAGATAAAGACAAGAACGATGGAGTGCACTACCTCAGGCTTAGCTCTCTAAGCTAGCACAGGGTCCCATTTAAAATACTACTGATCAAGTTTTGATCCAATAGAACATTCTGTTATGGATTTAACATTCCATAGGCAATCATTTCTTCCGCTTAATCACTATTTATTGCTTCCACCAGAAGAACTTTCTCATGGGTATATTGCTAATTATCACAGCTTCCTTCTGGTTGTGATGATTATTTACTACACACAGGAATATGGCAAACAGAAGTGAGGACAAAAATAACCTACTATTTAAGCTATGGCCTAATGTGGGGAAGTCAGGAGCATTCGTACCTAATTTCAATTCCTAAAATCCATCTCCTAAAGGTTGAGGCATCATTTTAAAGATATCCATAATAAATAGATCTATTGGAGAAGATTCATTTAAAACTTACCCTTTTTGAAGATTGCTCTTCGCCTAAAACCTAATTGACAGTTCCGGTTGGATCTGTTTCCCACACAAAATGTCATTTATCTTTTTGACCACAGGAATAATACACTTACTCTCCAGGATGTACCATAATTTATGTAGAAATGCTAAATATGTGATATATTGATACTAACCAGAAAGAAATAATATAGCCACATAGCTATTACATTCATTTTGATAACTCAAATTATGAACAAAGAGTCAGTGCCTAAATAGGTAATTTATTTCTACACGTATTTTTAAAAATATGTATTTGTAAGAATATATATGTCCTTATCTGAATATAATCTTGAAATGAGCTTTTATCTCATAAAAAGAAGTTTCAGTGTCACAGTTACATACCAAAGACCCACAAGAAACAAATAGTCCCTGGGCAGAAAAAGGTCAAGACCCACATTCTTCGATAAAAAAAGAATTTGAACAAAGTTGACAGCATCTTTGAAAAAAAAAAAATATGTATGTCTTTGAACTCAAATAGAAGCCCCTCAACCCCAGGGCTCAGTTGTTCCTGGGATGTTACATTTAGAAGGAGCAATACAGAGACAACACACTTGCCCACTGTGAGAGAAAAGATGTATGCCCCTTTCTAAGGAAAAGGAAAGACAGAGACAGTAGAGACAGGAAGAAATACAGTTGGGAGACCAGTTAAAACTTGGGAAGCTTGAATGGGAGAAAATATTCTTGGAGCCCTGATTCAAGATTTAGGATGATTTAGGAATTATCCTCGATGTCAGCAGCATTTGTGAAATACCTGGATCCCAAGATTAAAACAGGAATAAAAGTTCTGACTTTTGACTAGGTTCTACCTTGAAAAGAATCTAACCTAGCTGGTTATGGAGGAGAATGGAATAGTAGGAATACATTTTCCTTTTCCCCTATCCTGGGTTTTTAATTCAGTTCTAGGCAAGCAGGGTTAGAAGACCTCTCAGATTTAGGCATAAAATGACCAACTTGAAGAATTATCTACAAGAAACTCTAACAAATCACTCAAGGAAGGGGGAGGGGAAGGGAGAACAGCACAGTTCTAGGCATATTCGATAGAGACCCATCAGTGCAAAAAGTCTTTTTACAAATACGATAAGAATAAATAATATTAATTTTTTAGTTTCTAATCAAGATACTGAACCTGAATGTTTTTATAGAGTTTACTGAATTGGGCAACTATCTCTGTATTTGTAAGCTGAGACTCTATGGTGTTTTGTGAAATAATGAAAAATTGCAAAAGATAGGAAATTTGATAAAGAATTATATAATAAGATCTTGCAATCTTTGCTCAGAATTCTCCATTCTTGAATCAGATTGTTCAAGGAAAGGTGACAAATTGATTCTTGAGATCATACAGAATAAATGAAAAACCACAGAAATAATTTTAGAAACAACATTTTTTTTGGTACTTATTACATAGTGAAATAGGGAAATCAGAACCCTTAGGGCTTTGAAGAAATAAAAATATATATTACGATCTTAAAATTTTCTGGTTTCTCAACAGGCCAATACATACAATATTATATGTCTCAAAATTTAAAAATTTAGCTATAGGCTTGTTTTTTTTTTGCAGTAAGCGGGCCTCTCACTGTTGTGGCCTCTCCCATTGTGGAGCACAGGCTCCGGACGCACAGGTTCAGCGGCCATGGCTCACGGACCAAGCCGCTCCGCGGCATGTGGGATCTTCCCGGACCGGGGCACGAACCCGTGTCCCCTGCATCGGCAGGCGGACTCTCAACCACTGCACCACCAGGGAAGCCCTATAGGCTTTCTTTTTACATCAAAATGGTCCGAGCAAGGACACAATGAAAAGTTGAATCAACAGAAGTAACTATCTTTGATGTCAATGCCATGATTTCAGTATCTATCATGGGTCAGTGACAAGAGCTGCAAGATTTTAAAGGCATCCTACCAAAGTTTGAAAACTCAAGATGACATCAGCATATTAACAATACAAAGATTATAGGTATGTTAGAGCAATAAGAAGTTACTATAGCACCTATCTTATCAGTTACAGACAATCTATATCCACAGGGACACTGTTAGAAATCTTCAAATTGTCACCGTTCTAGAGAGGAAAGGAGAGGGGAAGGGAGGGGAGGAGGGGGAGAAAAGGAGAGGAAAAGGGAGGGGAAGAAGGAAGGAAGGGAGGAATGGAGGAAGGAAGCTAGGAAGGAAGAAAATGACAGAAGAGAAAAAATCCTTCCAAATAAGATAAGCCTGGAAGGACAACATAACAGGCATTTATCCAGGCATATATCACACTAATCTACTCTGTGAAATAAAACACTTAGTTGACAAAAAGGAAATGAAAGTTCTCAACTTCTTTGCTTGGTGAAAGGGGACCAAGTCGTCGACTGCCTTGAACGTCCTAGAGGAAAGAGCTAACTTGCGGGACTGAAAAATATGCCTGTTGGGAAACAAACCATGTGGCATACCACAAAGTTTTCCAAAGTGTGTTATGTGTGTACATGAGATTATTTTTTATAAGGACATGAACACAGTGTGTGTATGTGTATGTGTAATTTTCTGTCTATGGCTGCTGATACTTGATTTTCCACTTCTAATAGGAACTTAGTTTTTTTGGTTTTATATATATTTAATATAAAAAATGATTCTATTTAAGAAGCAATCAGATCTCCTCTACCAACTCTGTGCAATGAGGTGACTGGCCTTCCTTGATGAACATGAAATTTCAAGAAACTGGGATTTAGAACATGAGAGGAAAAAATAATCACATAGATCACATACAAAGGATCAGAAATCAGAATGGTGTTTGACTTTTCCATAGCAATTCTGCAAACTGGAAAACAATGGAGCAATTCCTTCAAAATTCTGAAGAAAACGATATCCAACCCCAAACTCTGTACCCATCCAACTACCAAACAACTGTGAAGGTAGTAGAATAAATTCCCTCTCAGACACACAAGAGCTCAAAATCTACCAATTCTTAGGAAGTTACTGCAAGTTGTACTTGAGCAAATCAAGAGAGTTTAAGACACTGATCCGAGAAACAGGAAAGCCAACATAAAAGAGGGAAATCCCAGAATGATGGCAAAGGGAAAAAAATGCATATAGTTCAACCTAGTATATCAGAAGCATATGGCATGGAAAAAGTGTGTGTGTGTGCGTGCGTGCATGCACATGCATGCACATATTAAGAGCTAGAAAGAGGAGTGTGGTAAGAAAATGCTTAAAACTAAAAAATCAAGAAAATACTACTATATATAAAATATATGACTAATAAGAACCTGCTGTATAGCACAGGGAACTCTACTCAATACTCTGTAATGGCCTATATGGGAAAAGAATCTAAAAAAAAAAAAAAAAGAGTGTATATATGCATAACTGATTCACTGTGCTGTACACCTGAAACTAATACAACACTGTAAATCAACTATACTCCAATAAAAATTTTTTAAAAAAAGAAAATAAACACCGTTTGTGAAGACACAGAGGTAAATATCAAAATAATAGGTAAACAGAGGCAAAATTAGTTGCCTCTGAGGAGGAGTACAGAGAGGATGAGAACTACTTTTTTTTTTTTAAATAACAAGCTTGCTGAACTATTTGACTCTACTATATATACTATATAAGACCTGTAGTAGACATCTAATGACATACAAATTCAATAAAAAGAAAATGTTTTTTAAAAAGAAAAGAAGGAAGGAAGGCAGAAAGGAAGAAAGGGAAAGGAAAGGAAGGAGGGAGTAAGAAAAGATACAGAGTCCATGAAAGAGGGCCAGATACACTTAACACAGACATTTTAAGGTCTCAAGGGGGCACTTTCTGGAGACAGGAACAGGATCTCCACTGCACTACTGTTAGAGACAGGCACTCTCAAGGCCATTCTTCTTCCACAAATGAGACAAAAACCAAACCAGAGTGAGCGTAACTGTTCAATATGTGCTTAATATTGTTTGATTGTTGAGTTATCTTTTTAAAGTTATATATAACACTGTCCCAATAGTTCTCTACTTGCTCTCTGGATGATATGCCATAAACTACCCTTTTCTGAATAATGTTCAGTCTTGAAATTGGTAATGAAATTGGTGATCAGTAATACCAGTGTGTTGTAGAGAACAGAAAGAAGAGTATGCTAAGATTTAATAAAAGAAATAATTCTTTCAGAAGTCTTTATTTACCCTGAGAGTCAAAGACCCTTCTCCATGATTCTAGCACTCTCCCTGCCCATCCCACTTCTATCTCCTAAGAATATAACCTTGAGTCCCTCTGTCTATAATTTAGGAAAAGTTATTCCCTCTCCCTAATGACTTCTTTATAATTGTAAAAGCAACATTTGCTAAACTGTAAAAGCAACATTTTCTCTGATACTGAGAAATTACAGGTAAATCTCAAGTCTCGAGATAATGCTTTATGACATGATTATTCTCACATACTTTCTCACCACTCCTTAGAAGAAATGACAGGCCAATGTGTTCACAATCCAAAGGAGGACTATTAACTGGCACAAAATTGCACTATTTTGTCAGTATCTTTCCAAAACAAGCGAAGCGTCCCACGTATGAATAAGCCCTGTAGTAAACATGTGATGATGAATTCATTCTCTATTTTTTAAATGGGATGAGTCAGATTTTCAGACCTTTAAGATAATTTAATTTTCATTAAACACTATTTATCAGTCACCATAACGCCCAAGCACTTTCCAAAATGTCACAAAGGCAAAATCCCTGCCTGTAAGGTACACACATCCTCTCCTTTATTAAGTACTACTGTGAGCCAATTATATAAAAATATGATTGCCAACATTTCAATACGAAAGAGATAGGAAGATGTGATAAAGAATAAGGAGGGAAGAAGAGGAGAAGAAAACCCAGTTAGGGTGGCCAAGTTAGAAACAAATGCTCTCTTTAGGACTTAAGAGGCTCTTTTGGAATAAGGGTTATAGTTTGAGTATTTATCTTTTTATCCCTACAGCCTAGCACAGAAAGAACGTGGCACATCCAGGAAATGCTCAAGAAACATTTGCTGACTTAATCTAAGAATCGAACGAGGCCTATTTGGGCATCCATTGTGCCAGAAAGTATTATCCGAATCATTTTTTAGACACAGCTATGTTGGAGAGGCAGCACAAGGAAAGGCACAGCATCTTCTCTGGGAACAGCAGCTCCTTACCTGTTGTTGTACTGGTACTTGCTGTACCACCTGTGTAGGCACTGCTGCTTGACTAGCCACAGATGTCTGTAAAGTCACTGTCGAACCTGTGTCCGACCCGGTCTCTGATGTCTGCATGATGGTCTCTGAAATTTATTAAAATAGAAAGAAAGTTTAAAATGTTCTCCTTATATGACTAGCTGCATTACATTTGTTCTTAATATCCTATACTGAGACGAACTTTCCACTCCCAGAATACCTCTTACTCCACCCAACATACTCATGATATTCCACGCATGTTTAGAGTCATGTTGCCCACTTTTAAAATAAATATAGACAATTACTAATCTACATTTTAAAAATCTCCATTAGTACCTCTTATTTTGAGGCTATAAAGGTTGAACTTCATTGAAATCTACCTTCCTTAGGCCTCATCTGTTATAAATTGTTTCAAGCACAATATAAACTAGTCATATTATAAATTATGTCAAGACACAATTCTCAGAACACAAATCCTAACTGGATGCAAATACGTCATAAACTGTACTTTCTAGACACTTTTATAAACTACAGGACGTCACTGGAGGTGTACAATTTAGAATAAATTGTTTCTAAGGTCCTTTCCAACTTTCAAACTTACTATTCACTGATTTTTAAAAATTAATGTATATCCAAAAACCAACTGATATACCCTAAATTTAGCCAAAGGATCAAGCTCACTAATTTTCTTGGCTGTGAGATGATATGGTACTAACATTAAAGTTTAATTATACTCTACCCAAAGATAGCCAAACAGCAATAATGTTTAATATTTTGAAAGGTAAGAAGGATCACTATTGTATAAGTGAGATTTGTAAACAAAGACATGAGATTTTACCTTCTCTCATTCACAGCTCAACATGGTACATTTTTCAGTTCTCATGTGCCTGTCCTACTAACACAGGATTAAATTTTACAGTGTGCACTCCAACAAGTATGGTTTCTTAGACCTTGATATTCCCTTTTGTTACTTATGCAGTCAATATAATAAATGTTAATTTCTTTGCTACTGAGCAGGGATCCTGGGGGGAAAAACAATATTTAATTGGTAGCCTAAGAAAAATACTGTATCATGGTTTAAATCTGTGAACAGTATGGTGAACATTAATTTTCCCTAAGAAAATTCTTAAAGAGTATTCAGGTCTTTCAAGCAGAAAATTAACCCCTCTCAACATCTTTTGTCACAGCATGACCTCTTCCAATTTTTTCCCCAAACCTTTTCTATCATCTCATTCAATTTTAGAAACATACCTCTGAAGATATCTAATCTACACTTATTTCATAAATGAGAAAACTAAAGCCCAGAGAGGTTAAGAGAGTCACTCAAGGTGACAGGACTAGAGAAAGGACTAGGCCTTTTCAATCTATGCTTTCTTTACTTTCTAGACCTTGACACTGGTATCCCTTTACGTGATTGACTATTCTTATTCCTTTGTTAGTCAAACCCCTAAAGCAGCACAATAAAACTTAGAGCATACAAAATATACAACAGTAAAGCTAACATCGATAGAGTATTTAGCACATGCTATGTCCTCTTCTAAATGCTTTACATGTTAATTCATAAATAAATCACTCCATGTAACAACCCAATGTGGTTTGTATGATTATAATCTACATTTACAGATGAGGAACCTCAGTCACAAAGACTGAAGGTAGCTAGGGGCTTAAAAAACAAGGGAAGTGATGGAGACTGTGGCTACCACCCCATTGATTTGGGCCAGCTAATGTTTAGCTCAAGGAAATTTTTAATTTATGGGAAGACTAAACTGTAGCTGCCAGTTTTTCCAATTTTCCAAAAGAAGATTTTTATGTGAAATCTCTCAAGATGGTGGCTAATTAATAAAAAATGTAGCACTGATCTCCAAAGACACACACACACACACACACACACACACACACACACACACACAGCCCTTTGTACTAGTATTAAGACCACGGATATGCCTGAAAATGTTTGAAAATGACAGTATTCACTATATAAAAGTCTTGCCTAATTAAGATTACTGGAGGACTAACAGTTCTCGAAATTGGGAGAGGGGATATACACAATAGGAACCCTATCTGTGCCTCTTCTTCTTTATTCCATTGTAGAGGGAAAAAACTACCCTCCCCCAAAAGAAAGCAAATGCCAGTGTCCTTCGGTCCATTACATGTTATGCTTATAGACAATTGATGCCATTTGTGCTACAGCAGAGGGCTATTACTGAGAATGAGGTGATGCCTTTCTGCAGGGAATGAGGACCGAACCAGATTTTACATATCATCTTCAGAGAGTTTTTCTTAGCTTCTCTTCCCAACTCCAAGACAGGCCTTTGTCAGTTTAGTACACAAATGAGGAACACAGAGTTGCCAATTATGGGTTCTTGTTTAAGCTGTTCAGTCAAGGGGTGGATGAGATTCTTACAGTTAAGTCACTCAAACTAAAACACCCTCCTGTTTATCCCAGGGTTGGCTGAGAACTTTATCGAGGCTCTCTCGTGTGTCCAGGGGTCTGTACTGCAGACCAGCCTACACACCTTTTTTGGTATATGACCCATAATATGACATCCACTGTTTTAGACCAAATACACATAAGAATATACATAATGAATGTCTAAAAAATTAAATGTACTTTTAAAGCAATTCCTCAATAAATCACCCGAGAGGGCTTATCTGAAGATAAAAGGCATAGATTTGGAAACTGGCTTCCTATGGACCATATTAGACTCGATCGATAGGCTTTGGCACAGAGTAACTACAAACTAAAATTTTTAATCGTCAACCCTTAAAAATCAGAAGATTTTGTGTTAAAAACCAAATTTCCAGATTCTCGTGAAAAATCTGAAAATCTAGAAAAGGTGAGCCCATATTATGTGTTTTATACGCAAATTATTTATATGACAATACATATTCACTTTATAGGCATTTGAGGCATAAGAGCAATACCTAAGCTTTGACTACTTTACTAATAGAAATGTGTAACTAGATGATCGGAACTAAGACCTTCCTCATTTTACAGATTGTCAACTGAGGCCCAGAGATGTTAAAGTCGCTTAACCAAGGTCAAACTGTGGGAAGTAGGAAAGTGGGAAAAGAGGGTCTGGACATAACACTAAAGCGCATGCACTAAACTACCAGACTAAAGTCTTGAGTTTCATCAGAGATACTGAATAGACAGAAGTGAAGGGAGTAAAGAAAAGCAAACTGGTGAACTTTTAGAATCAGAAAGGAGGAAAAAGATCCCAACTATTTAATAGGAGCAACCTTTACACAATAGAGTGGGGAAAAGCAGATGGATAGAAAATGATGGCTTATATAACTTAGAGAGTCACAGAGAATTTTCCATCCAACCTCTGGCTCTATGTACATACCACATTAAAACCAGCACAGAAAGCCTAATCCAGAACAACCAACAATTGTCCCAGAACAACTTGTTTAGTTCCAAGTTACTGCTCATCATCCAATCTCCTTGGCCCCTGGATTACAGGGTCATGCCAACTGGGATAAGAAAGTAGCCTCTCAGTTTGGTCTCCATCTTTCCTTGATAGACACAACTTCCTTCTCCTCTGATTTCATTGTCTTCCTCAGGTTTGAAGTAAAGGCTCTCTTTACCTAGGCCTCAGGCCTTGAGAGGATCTCAATCACATGCCTGCCAGAGACTGGCTAAAAAGTCATAACAAAAAAAAAAGTCATAACCATAATTAGGTCTCTCATTTAACAAGTCTTTTCCAGGTGCCACACAATATGCTAAGTGCTTGAAATACATCTTTTCATTTAATCCTCAAAAAAAACCATAATGGAAATGTTGTTATTTCCACTTAACGAATGAGGAAACTGAAGCAGAAACGGATTAAATAACTTGCTAAAAGCCACACAGATGGTAAGAGTAAGAGCCTAAATTCAAATCCAGGTTTGCCTGACTCTAAAGCCCATGATGTTACCACTATGTATATTACTTTGCAAAATCATGATGAAAGGCTTCCAAATGGAAAGCTAGAGATTGTTGGCCTGAACAGCAAATCTTTGGGATTCTCAATCTATCCTATTTGATCTACACTTCGAATAACAACAGTGAGACATCTCTTCTCTCTCTGACGTTGAAATTAGCAAGTATCCTCTCTCTTTCTACTGAGGCCATAATAAAACCCAACTAGTAAGTATTTTTTCCAGAGGCATTTTAACTGATTAATTCCAAAGACCTGATTAATAGCAGATCAATTTGAATGTTAAAGCATGTTGAGGAGTGTAACCTTCCTGCCAAATATTCCTAAACAGATCATTTAAACCCACTGACACATTTAGAGTATTCTGGTAGCTTTCCAAAATTTCTTCAAAGCAGGGATCATCACATGAGGGCAGTGTCTTAGCATGCTTCATTTGTAGGTTTTGTTTTAGAGCCAGTATAAAGGTTTGTGTGTACGTGTGAGGTGTTCCCATTCATCTAGCAGTGGTTTCTGGTGCTTTGTTTATGTTTGGGAGTAATTTGGTTAGTTTAGTTCCTTCACAGCCTCCTTTCAAGTGATATTTGTTTATCAGCCACAAATGCAGTCACATTAATCCATTTTGATAAGCTAAATAAACCCCTGCAGTTTGTCCATGATGCAGCCTATATGTAAATGAGTTGTATATTCTTGCAGGAGAGACATGCACGATTTCAGTCTAGTCATCCTTGCCTAATGTGGCTGTCAGGTATGTCAAGAGCAACAGATGCTTGTTTGACAAAGGACCTTTTTATTCTGGCTAATTAAGCAGTTGGACACACCCGCCTGTTAACGGTTCTGCTTTGTATAGCCAGCTCTGGCTGAATCATGCGAATCTACAGCTAAATAGGCCACGTTTTGAAAGAAGGCTAATTAACCCCTAGAAGAAGGAAAAGAATATTGCAAAAACCCAGCTGCTGAATGCAAAAAGATTACCGTTTCTTCAACCTGATGGGCAAAACCTAGGCAAAGCAAATGTGTTTGGAACAAACATGCATTATTGCAAGTTTCAAGGCATTCAAATGTTCATTGTGAAACTTCCTGAAGATTATTTAATACACTCAAATTCACAGCTGGATTCCTTTCATCACACACTGTACATGCCAGATTAAATGCTTAAATAGTCTGACCTAATCAATTACTTATCAAACAGAACTATATAACTGGGCTCGCTTAAACATAGGTAGTATCATCTAATTTTTATTGGGGTTTTTCTTCCTGAAATAATTTGCTTTCCAAAAAAAAGCAAAGTCTGCAAAGTTTGGTTCCACTCCACTGACTGACTATATTGTTTTTTTACGCTGAGGAATGTAACAGGTTTTAATCCAGTATAGAAAATAAAAACCTGTAATTTAATTTTCAAGTACAACAGAGAACTTCCTTCCTTTTTCCTTAGTACAGAAAAACAAAAGATGGTAATTCCAATTCCTATTTGAACCAAATTAACCAGTATTATTATGATAGTCACTTATTTGTATAGTGAAAAGAAATCACACCTAAAATGTGACATTAAAGAATAAATTATTTACTTAGAAACCTGGTTCAACGTTAAGAGCAGAGGAACGCTATTTACAGAAAAAAATGGTCATAATCTAAAATTACTACTTTTAAAATACACAAGGAATTTAACATCAGTGTGCTTTCACAGAGAAAGATCCCAAACATAATAGAAGTTTTACAGCATAAGATTTTATTACTAATACTCTGATTAAGCATCAGCATTCTTGAATAAATGTTAGAAAATAAATACTAGCATATATAATACAGCAATTGAAACCTCTATTTATTAAAATTAGACAACTAAAATAAGTCATGGTTTTTGGAAAAAATAGCTGATATGTACTTTCCTGAACATAAAATCAGGATGAAATGTATACATTTCTGACTATTCTGGAGTAGATGATGAAAATATTAAGATTATTCTAATTCTTTAGAAAAAAATTAAGAATATTAAGCATCTTTCAAAGTCAACAATATAATGTAAAATAATGGAGCATATTAGAATTTATATATATATATGGTTAAAAATAATGTGATACTTTTTTTTGTTTTTTTTTTGAAATTGACAAAAATATATTGACCTGATTAATTTACCTACAAATGTAAAACTCTATGACTTTGCTTTTTTTCCACTTCACCGAGTACAAATGAAAGAAACTGGTTAAGCTATAAACTACAGTCAGCCTTTTCTACTTAAAATATACCTCTGTGAAAAGTTTATTCATTGTAAAACACAGGGCTTTATCAAATCAATGTATCAGGTAACTGAAGAGATGTAAAAGGAAAATTCATGATTTTCTATATTATAAAAGCTCTGCTTCTTTATTTAGGTCTGATGTTGTAATCCTCCCGACTATGTACAATTAATCTTTTATACTAAACTGATCTGCAGAAAAATGATGGAATGATAATAGCGTAGACTGTTCGGCAGTCATCTTCCTGTGATAACTGATGACAGAGATTAATGTTGGCGATGATTAATCAGCACACTAGTAACATATACAGGTTGCCTGGGTAACTTTTTTCACTTTTCACACAAAGGTTTTTTCTTAACTAATTCTTCCTTTGACTCAGAATAGATAATGAAAAACTGTTTCTTTGGAGAAGACAAATCAAATTACTTTAACAGTTTTTATCTTAATGAATTAATTAAAAAATAAAACAATCTATTAACATATTACTGAAGCCACACTGCTGAAATGATGTAAGAATTTTGTTATGTGTTGTTTCTAGTCATCAAGAGAAGCTGTTATCAGGCACAGAAGTAATTCTGGGGGAAAGACCACCAGGTGCTTGTCCAGTCTATTGCTGATGCCATCCTGGCACTGTCTCTCACTCACATTCATGAATTAATAGGCAAATTGGTCTCACCTAGATGACATAAGCTAAAAACTGGGAGTGCTCACATAAAAGCTAAAGGAAAAGAAAAAGAAAACCAACAAACAAAAATTTCTGAGTATCCTACATTTTGCTTACTGGAAGAAGAGTCTGAGAACAAAATGATGTAACATTCAGAAAGATTCTTACCAAAATCTATGAGGCAAACCTATAAATGTTTCTTACTATTCGTCAACCCAATCCTGACAGTGACCAGAACCTATGAGATGGAGTATTTAATGATAATAGCACCTAGAACTGAAAAATGATGAACAAAGAGCATTTTATCATAAATCAATCATTTCATTATAGTAATAAGAATAGCTACCATATACTGAGCATTTACTATGTGATAGATGCTTTACATCTTTGCATACATTTAACCCTAATTTCAACCATGAAGTAGATATTCCCATTTTATAGCAGAGAAAAGTAAGGTTTAGAGATTAAGTAACTTGCCCAGATCACAGAACTATTAAGAGATAAAGCCAGGATTCAAGCCCAGGTCTGTCTCACTCCAATAATGGCACCCTGACACTGGATCCTAGTCGGCTACACAAACAGCAACAGCAGTGAGGCTATTTTAGTGAAATCAACTTTAAAAGAAATAAAGTAGTCTATAGAGACTTTGGGCACTAAGAAAGAATTCTAAGTTTGAACAAACAGATACAAATATCACGTGAATGGCAAATACGTACTGTACCTAGTATGTGATCATTATGATGCCATCAAAGCTATAATGCTTATGATACAGAAAAGCATATCATGGGTTAGAAGAGATCTGCACTAACCTTGTGTTCACAGAATATTTTATGGAAGGAAGAGGAAATAATATGAGATTCATTTATTTTCAAGAATTTAAATTTGTCTTAAAAATAAAGTCAAATGAGGGTCCATTTAGTACCTATACATAATATTATACACAAACACAAAGATGTTCACCCAAGTATTACTTATGACAGCCAATAATAAGCAACTGAAATGTCTGTAATTGGGGAACTAATAAACTATATCCCTATAATTATCCCTAATAAATTCTATATCCCTATAGCGGAATACTATACAGATCTATAAAAGTCAGCATGGAAAGATGTTCATAATATTGTAAGCATAAAAAGCAGGTTGCCAAATAATATGCAGCCTACAGTGTAATTTTATTTACAGATATAAAATTGCATGATTTGGTAAAATTCTTAAGGGTATACAGTAACATCAGTGTAACTCCTAAGGACTCCTGAAATATGGGCCTTCCCAAACCGATCACAACTTTGGGTGGCCTCAAGCTAACCTTGGGCTTGCTGGTCAAGAACAACATGAGCTCCAGAGACCCATCTCACCCTGGAGCCATCCCAAAAAGTCAGTCTTAGATTCTGTAAAACAGCCCTTTTAATCCCCAAAGTACCCGTGTAGTATTTGATCTGTTCAGTAGCTGGGTAAGAGCTCTGTCTCCCTTCCCACTGAGTGGCTCAAAACTCTCAAAGGGCTCTAAAACACAACATTTTCAATGTTTCTAATGGAATAGTCTATTTAAAAAATTTATCTGGGGATTACATCTACAGAGCCACTCATTGCTAGTTCCACGATCTGTGTCATTTTCTGCTGAAAGAAGGAAATCTACAGTAATACACATTCCCAAATGTCAAATATGATCCTTTCCTTATGACACTCGCCAGAACCTATTGTCCAATCTAGAATAAAGACATGAATTTCAATTCTGCTCCCTTGCATTCAAACTCATAAAAGCAGTGGCGCCTCTTCCATAGATCTCAAACTGGAAGAGGATATAGGTGGTGAATCTAAGTGTTTAGTCCCACCAAGGAAACAGGTACCCCCTTTTTAAACGAGCCCTAGTAACATCTGTTTATTCTTTCTACATACCCTAAACTTTATACACAAGTTTTATCTTTTTTCCTCTACACTTACTAGTGGGGTCTTAGCCACACACATGGAAGTATCCATACTATTTTTTGCAAAGAGAGGGCAAAGATTGGCTTAAAAGGCAGCATTAATTAAAGAGCCACAAAAGAAAACAAGTAGGTAATGTTTCCAAGCAGGGTTTTCTTTGGATTTTACAGGGAATGAAGTAAAACACGAGTTCTTAATTTTCTTCACACCAAAAAAGGCTCCAATAACAACTTTCTTCTTGGATTCTCTTCCCCACGTAAAAAATTTTTCTGTTTTTTTCTATCTGATTTCTTTTTCTTTTTATAAGAGTAAAGAATAGAGCCTTTTGCAGTTCCTAACTATTCCAATGACAGGCTCAAACAGATCAACACATCTAAAAGGGGAAAATAATACTGTATAATAACATTGCTAATAATGGAAATAATATACCCCACTTTGAATGTACAGTATCTTAAAGAACTGAATTCTCATTACTTCCATTTTTTTGGCAAATGTAGTGAACATGGGAGTGGGTGGACTTGAAAAAAAAATCTATATATTCACACATACATAAATTCTGGAAATAATTGCTCTAAAACATAATGCTATTAATCAAGTGAAATTTTTACACTGACTTTCATTATAAAATGCATATGTAGACACTTGGAAAAAAAGTTTGGCTAAAAGATGAAAATTAAAACAGACTGAAGAGTCTAGCTAACTGTGCATTCTCAAACTTAACAGAAAATTTATTTCTCTCTAAAAATCAGTAAAACTTGAAATAAGTCAATTACACTGAACCAAAAACACTTTCTTCGGAGCTTCTTTTATGGAATTGGTGATGCACTCTGAACATGGCTGTCCCTCCAACTCACTCTAAAGCGTTTTCTTGGCTCCAAAAACAATAGTTCCTTCTCAAGTGGGTTATCTTAGGCTATCTCATAAATCTATGGTTAATACCCCTTAGCTAGGATTATTAATATGCTTAAAATCACCTATACGTTCTTTATTATTAAAAGCTACTCTCATTATGTAATGTTTTATGTAAGTGTGAAATTTCACATAATAAGTTTTATTTCCACACTTCCTCCCCCTCCTAACCTTTGATGGTCTTCCAAGGGGGCTAAAAGAGAGGGGAGAACTCTTCCTTTATCCCTTAAAATACATTAAAAGTAACTGTCCTATCATTTCTTTTATCACCAAACTTTCTCCTCTCAATTCCCAAATCTAGTCAATCACTGAGGCCAATGCTTCTGCTTCCTAATCTCTCTAAAAATCTATTCACATCTTCATCTCTCTGGCTCCAAAGAGTTGAGGCCACTCCCTACAACAGGTTCCCAGTGTCCTCAGGATAAACTGCAAAGCCGTCAACAGGGCTTTTAAGGCTCTTTAGAATATAGCTCCTGCCTACCATTTTCCAAAAAGTACTATATACAATCCAGCCATATGGAACTACTCTCAGTTGCCCAATCCTAGAAGGGGAAGTTCCCCAATCCCACTTTAATGGATGAGAAACAAGAAGTTCCCGCTGACTCAAACAATTTTTCCTTCCCACCTCTTCTCCTCTTCATCTTTCAGATCTCAGGATAAATTCCACTTCCCCCAGATAGTCTCCCAAACCACCACCACTCTTCCCTCTCCCTGCTCCGCCCTGCTTCTAAATAAGTCTGGGTCTGGTGTTTGTCTGAGTGTTCCTACAGCATCTTATTTTTACTCAGCCAGCAGCAATTATCATATTGTAGTGTAACTGTCTCTCCAACCAGATTATAAACACCCTGAGCACATGGACCATGCTTATCTTTTTCACCTACAAATATGCAACAGTGCCTAACACACAGAGGATCTTCAATTTGTTGAATGAACAGATTAATCTACAAAGAGGATGAGTTTAAGACCCTGCTGAAACATTACTATTAAAGTATGCTATATCAGATGCATTTAACACTTAAAAATTGTGTAAAAATAGTTTTCTACTAGAGCCAGTTCCAATCAATTTATTCATTAAGAATGTTTTCTCTTAATTTTCTAATGTGACTTCACTTTCAATTCCCATTATGGCAAAATTTTATAACAACCCCCATATTCTAATATTTGTAAGCCTTAACAGATTTTGTGTATAATTTTTTTATAAAGAAACAAGATAAGGATTAAATAAACTCAAATAAGCAAATTAAGTCTTCAGCTATTGCTCTGAACCTCCTGACACATCAATTACTATTTTAATAAGTACACCTGATTCACTGAATTGTGGATTCAGATCCAATGCTCTAATCATGTCATCTTAGAAAAAGCAGCCTGGTATGCTTCCTTTGTTTTTATGAGACAGAAGCACTCAGAGATCTTTAATTTTCATAGCTGAAATGCTAAGAATAAGTAATTAGCCTAATAGTAATTGTTCTAACTTCATCATTAATTAACAACTTTAAATTTATTTGAGCTTGGCAACATTCAACTGACATTCTTCTATGTTCTCTTAACAGTCATTGAAACTTTTCACAAAAAAAGGGTATTTCAAGAATCCTCTAGTTAAAATTAGTTAACACATTTATATAAGGATTTTACATGCTTTATTTAATCTAACCAGAAATCCTGTGAGGTAGGTACTATTATTATCCCACTTTTATGGATGATAAAACTTAGGCCCAAAGCTTAAATAACTCTATGAGCCCCAAGGTCACATAGCTAGAAATGCGCAGAGTGAGGAGTTGAATATACCATACCATCTATTAGGTTCTGGTAGCAAAAACTGTTTTTTCTTTTTTTAACCTAGCAATATGCTGTATTAGGCTTATAATATGATAATTTAAATGTTCTACAGACCAACTACTATGTAGTCCTGTCTAAATAGCAGTCTTTTCCATATTTTTAATCTTCTACAATATAGAAATTGGACATGCTGTAATTTGTTAACCCAGTTACTAATGTTCCATATGTTATCCTCCAAAAAACATTAATTTTATTTCCAGCAATGCTGAGTACCTGACAAGATGGCTGTCTATTCTATTTTGTAGATCTCGGCAAACGCTAATAAAAATGCTGAGTCGTGGGTTCTATATCACTTCTGCTGAAGCATTAACACAAATAGGCTTGTTGGAATTTGAATCAGGGCTCAGAAAATGTTCAAAAAAAGTACAATATCTTTTCTTCTAAAATCTTAAGAGTTGAACTCCCAGGGGCCCACCATCAATTCCACTTCTAAATTAGTAAGAATGACTGGCTGTAGCTTCTTAGATGCCAAAAGAAGGGACTGTCTCAACTAGTTAATTCACAAAAAAACTGATTTTTGGTGAAACCAAAAGGTCTTTGGCACAAGTGCCAGGAGTTGTTGTTCCCTAATCTTTACATTCACAAATGACCTTCAGCAAGTCCAAGAAAAATATATTTAATGCTACTACCTAATGGCACTGCAGTCAAGGGTAGTAAATGGAAAGCAAACAGAGTTTTAAGGAAGGTTACAGGCCAAAGGCAGTGTTCAGAAATACTAAGCCCCATACCAATGTTCTAGAAGAGTCCTCTAGTCCAGCTAACATCTCTATTCCTGCTTGAGCACAGGACCACCTTTCCTTGGCATACGCCAAGTGATTCATCATATACATTGATTATTTGTTTTGTTACTTCAGTCAAATATTCATATGGGACATATTCTGCTATGGTCATAAGAGCAGATAAAAATAAAAATTTCTTAGTTATCACCCAGACATTTTATTGTACTTCTTCAATGTCTCAGAAAGCCTGTGTTGTGGTGGCCATGGCGCACACGTGTGCGTGCTACACACACACACACAATATGGATATTTAGCATCAAAAGTTATGCTGGACACATAGTAAGTACATTACACACATGCATATACACACAGAGGCAGAAGACCTTCCAAATAGTTCCAACTTTGGCTATAGGGCATGGCTGAGGAAAAAACACTCTAATTCTAAAGGCAGTAGTACTCTTCCATTACAGTTTCACTGTCCCCCACCCCTGGTAGAGATGGTGATGGGGGTATGATAACACTAAGTTTACTTTTCCAAAAATCAACTTGCTAAGGATCATTTTGCCTAATGGCCAATTTGACAAATTGACCACTTCATTCAAAATTTGTTTCTTTTAACCATTTATCCTGTGGACATAATTTGTATTGAATAAAAGTTTTACAGGGCCTTTGAAGATTTCTTTGACACTTACATTGATGAATTCAAAGTTTAAATTTATCTGAAATTTTGCTACGAGCCAGCACACTATAGCCTACCCATAACTATATTCTGGAATTTCACCATTTTCTGGGCCAATGACTTTTGAGAATGAGCATTTATTTTAAATTAAAGGGCTGTGCATGTCTTGAATGTCATGGAGTTTATAAATGAGAACAGGGAAGGTTTATTTCTTTTAACACATTTTTCACCCATTAAATGCATTCTATACTTCTCTTAATTCACACATTTGTTAACCACTACAACTGAATAAATATATAGCTTCACTTTTAAGCAACTGTAAAGAATTCCGTATATAAAATATCAATGACAAATTTGGCACTCAGCTGGGCTGTACTGATAAATATTTCTGTTGCAAAATGTCTGTGGTGAAATTGCTGTGGAAAAATTAAAACCAAATTAAAACTAATTAATACTTCCCACCAAAAATTTCAAAAGATTTTGTGACTAATGCAGTGTGATTTGTAATAAATGTTATATGTAGTTAATAGAAACATATTTTAGGCAGTTGGTAATTTGGAAAACTAGTTTTAGGCAACTAATAAATCAGAGTACTTGGTAAATTTAACAAAATTGCCACTCAGTGAATTTATGTTTCAGCAAACTGCTTTTAGGAGAAATATCCATTCAGTAAATGATCACTCAGTAAAAATAATTGGGGAAGGGGGTGTAACAGGTTTTCAGATAAATGCCCTACTTCTCAAATCATAGCATTTAAACTTAAAAAGTATCCAGGAGATCTAGTTCAGGTCCCCATTTCACAGAGAATCTGAGACCGATAAATCAAATGGATCCATTAGTATCAGAGTTGGCATTAGAACTCAGAATTCCCAATTCCCAGTTAATAGCTCTTTGTAACAGACTATGGTGTATAAGAGAAGAAAGAAGGAAGGCACTCAAAAAGAAGTAGGAAGGCCTGCCAAAAGCTCAAAATGCTTATTACACAGTGAAAGAAATACTCGTGACATGGAGAATGAAACCCCAAAATAAGAGGGTCTCAGACATTTTCAAGTTTCTTTCTCACATAAATGATTAAGGTACTCTTTCAGGATATTTAACAAGATTTCAAGTAAGGCAAACTTCGTGTGTGTATAGAGATACCAACTAAAATGGTTCACTGGACTTTATATTCTGTAGAGACTCTGAATCATCTTGCAAAATTGTTTTTTTCTCAGATACATGGAGCATCTTGGTGACCTAGGCTCACTATTGTATTATTACATGGAGTATCTGAGTGTTTTAGGCTCTGAATTTTATTATTACAATATCTCTGTATGTAACCTACAATACACAAACTGACTAACTGCATTTACACTGAAATAAGGAAACCAATAAAGGCTAATTTCTAGTTTTCCAGGAAGAAGGGGGAGAAACAAAATTCAACACCACGGTAATTGCCATCAAAATAAACAAGGAACAAATTCTGAATTTTCACTTGCAGCAAATAACTGTAATTTTGGGGTGTGAGACGGAAACCTTTTAAATGTAATGGCTTGTGTAACAGCTTTTACAAGGTGCACTTTCCACTGTCAAACAGCAAGAAATGCTCATAAGGGTAATCAGTTTTAGATGGCAGGTTTACAAGCTTTCCACAACCTGTACTATTCATTCATGTTAAAATGTTTTGCAATTACTTCTTTACATATTATGTTCATGCTTTCTTTTAAAAAAATTTTAAAATTGTTTTGTACAAATGTAACTCCAAAACCAACCATATTGCTTGAATTCTTTACTCACATACTGAGTAAAGTACATTTTGATACATCCTGTTGGTTTTTATGACCTCCTAAATTGTCCACAACTAATTTACACAGTAGTACTTCTGCAATATCGAAGGACATTAAAGCTGGGTGAAAGCAAACACCTCCCAATATAACCTGCTCAAAAACTGCATTTTTTTATGTCACCTTTCTTATGAAGGTAATACAAATGATTTTCTTGTTGTACCAAAACAGTAAGCTAATACGTACATATTATATTCAAAACCATATACAAATATGGGCTGATTACTTCTCATGGTTCTGCGGAGTCATTTTTCATACAAACCGGATTTACAAGGATGGTTTTTTTTCTCAGTGCAACTGAAAGGTTATTTACAATGAAAACTCCATTCTCTTTCCTTACAAGGTTTACTCAACACTGAATGATATATTTTTTTTCATTAAGACAACAATAGAATTTTTTTTAATGTAGGCTAATGAAACAATCATTCTTCCTCACCCTTTCTTTTCCTTTCCCTCTCTCTCCCCATGTCCCTTTCTCCTTGTCTTTCCTCCCTTGCCTCTTTCCCTTTTACCCGTTCTGCTCTACTTTCCCAAGTATAAGGACCTAGTTAGGCCCATAGTTAAATAGTAGCCACACAATAACTAACGCCTCCCAATTGCTCTAAATCTGAGTCAGCAATGTAGCTTAATTACGTCAATCATTTTTTTTTGAAATTGTCCTTGTACATCTTAACAACTAATTTTGACATTTTCCAGAGGCTTGATCTTACAGTCACATCATTTCAATCATTATAGACATCAAAAATAACAGCTAAACTATTTTTCAGTACTTACAGATAAGCCACATGTCCAAAGTATTTGGTATCTCAAAACAAAGCTTACAGTGAAATTAGATCACCAGTGCTGAATATTCCTGGCTTGTACTTTCCAGACTACAGTAGAACCACTTTATAATAAGACCATAACAGTCAACACTAGTCACATTGTACCACTTGAAGTGGTTATGTTTAGAGCAATGTAGGCTCAGAGAACTCTAAGGTCAGACAGGCCCTTCAAGGTAAGACCTTGAGTCATAGTCTAGGCCATGGTCTCTCTGTTTCAATCTCCACAATGAAGCTCTACCATACCACTTGACCAGGGATATTACGAATTATAGAATTTAGCTCTTAAGGTGATTTCAAGGTAACTCCACTTTATTTTTAAGTATATAAATAGTAATTAGCAGTAGAAGCAAAGGCTTCCAACAACTGAATAAGGCAATATTTATTAATTCATTTTGCTTTTTTTCTTCCTGAGAAGACTCTAAACAAAAATACCATTTTCTTAGGGTAAAAATACTGAGTAAAAAGTCATAAAAGAAAGGTGCAAAGGGTGAAGCTGACATTTCTGAAGTTCAACAGCTGTTGCTCCAAACCCATGTAAGTCACTGAAACCCAAGTCCCTGAGGTGGCTTCCAGAGATGCAACACGACTGCAACAAAAGCTATCACCTGGTTCCAAAACACAGGAGGCTGTCCATTTTTTACTCATGCCAACCCCATTACAAAGTTATTTTTACAAAGAGAGGGAAATGTATGACTATATTTGAACTTCCAGGAAAAAATTACAAATTTCTTACTTTTTAACTTATCGTTGCTGGCAATTCTAGTGTTAAATTCATTTTTCTTCCAAATTGAATATTAATAAAGCTACCACCAATGCTAAAAATCTATTTATTGTTTAATATGAGTTGAATAAAAATCAACAAAGATAACAGAGCAATCAAAAAATAAGATTCCAATGTGTTGTATATTGATGAATCTAAAAATGGCACATCTTAAGTTGGTTCTTAAAGCACAGGCTTTATATACATGAAAATTTATCTCCATTTAACAAGAAAAAACAAAAAATCCAAAAAGCTCTTTCCTTGGGAAATACATAGAATACATAAGTTTCTACAAACTTTGTCACTTTATATCAACATCTAATTTTTTTTCAGTTACAACCTGTTCTCCTATAGAGAACTTGCCCAACATCTACCTATTCTTAGAACATTATTAAAATATTTGTTAAAGCATAACATAACACACAGCAAGCAGAACTTTTTAAGTGTACTCAATTTACCCCCAAATTATTTTGTTAAATATTATGAATAACACTCAACAATAATTAACAATTCATAATTTAAGTGATTTATGTTCCTTCCCAAGACTATATAATCAAGTTATTTTTATACATGAGTTAAATTAATATTTTAGGGATATTTTATTATAGTTTATGATTTGTTTGATTTGCTCAGAAGTGAACTCTTTTCCTTCTATTTTATTTTTAAATGGCCCATGTTCAGCATTTAGATTATGCTTTTTTTATGTATAGGTTTAACTTGAGGGGGAAAAAAAAAACACCTCAATAAAAAAAAATTATCTACTGCAGAGACTGGACACTATTTTTTGAAGAATTCGTCCCTGCTTCCTTTTCTCCTTGCTTTGAAGACAAGAAACCAGTGCTTCCTGAATGTGGAATTTAACCTACTAGCTCACTGCTTTTTAACACCTTTAGAGTCAAGATAGTTGGAACAAACATAAGCTAAGTTCTGTAATACAGCAGTTCTCCTGGCAACTGTGAGTAAGGCTGCAAGTGAAAAACCTTTTAAGCTTTGTTGCATGGTATCTCAGTGTGGGAGGATGAATACTAAGTAATAAATCAGGAAACAGAAAAAAAATTATACCCTCCACCTAAGGCTGGTGTTTTGTACCCAAAAGATTCTACCAATAAATCAGAATTGCTCTCTTCCAACCTCAGCTCCTCAGTTATATTCAATTTTTTTTAAAAAAGCCACCATTTATTATTGAGTGCCTACCACTAAATTTAATACTTTAATTCTCATTACAACCTTGTAAAAATGTATGTTGTTCTCTACTTTATAAAAATGGACACTGAGGTCCAGAAATACTTTTTCAAAGTTTTACCACCAATAAAAGACACCAGGACCCACATGGAACTCCATCTGACTATAAAATCTATGTTCTTGCCATACTCCAGTCTGCTTGAAATTTTTTGCTTGTTTTTCATATTCCAAGTTAATAGAAACAAAATTTGGGTTTCACATTTGAAATTTTCACTGTTATGAGAATGGCACTCTTAAGAATAAAATCATGGTCCTGCAAAGTCAGTGAAAAATTTAAAAACATCATGGCCTTCTTTAGTGTTCATTACACATGCCAGTTTGAAAGTCCCCCAGAAATATTTGGGGTTTTACCAAAAAAGCACATATATCATTTTAATAGGTACAGTAATAAACTAATAAATTATGCTCACAACCTATGTGCACCATAAATTCAAAATTCATTGTAGAATGTAGGTCACTGCCTTTAGATACTGGAAAAATGGCAAGATTAGGGAAGCCTTAACTTTCCTGGCTGCCTCCTCTTTTATTCTCTAACAAAGACTATTCCCTGAAGATACGTTCTTGTCCTTCTGTGTTCCACTATGCACACACTGTCCCCTGAATAATATTGCAGCCTTAATATCCACTTGTATATTATGATGACTTTCAAATCTACTGTCCTTCTTCTTCTCATCGACCTAAATTCTAATAGGAACTGCCTCTTTGCAAATGCTGTACAATGAGACGCAAGATGATATTCTCTCTGATACCACACCTCTCTCTGTCCACTGCTAGGATTTAGAGGCTAATGTCTCTGATTGCCCTAGCCTCTAGCCTTCCTGAAGCTTTATTCACAACTTAGATCTCCCCTGAACTCTGAACCTATTTGGTTTAATTATCACACCCATTCATGGTAACCTCATCTACATTAACTTTATCTTCCCTGACACACATAACAAATGTTTCCAGGTCTAAAGGACAGAATAAAGTTTGAAGAGATACTTGACTGTGAAAGTAAACTAAAAGCACTTACTTCGGAGTCAGGCAATAACTTCCATGATCCTTATATGGCAAGTATATTTGAAGTCCTACAGTGTGCCAAGCAATTTAATTAACTAGGTACTTTATAAATGCTATTCCACTTAATTTTGACAATCAAGATAGAAAACAAATATTATATGAGCACATAGGACAACAACGCTATGAGGTGATTATTATCTATATTTTAGGGCATAAAAATTAGAGTGGTTAAATAACTCATCCAGGGTCATATATCTAGCAAGCAATAGTGCTAGAATTCAAATCTAGGTCTAGCTGACTTCAAGACCACTATTCCTTACATTATGCTATGTTGGGCCTATTTTTGCCATTTACTGCAGTCACTTTAAACTGAGCCTCATTTTGTTCATCCACAAAAAGGAAGGGTGTTATTAATGTTCTTATGGGAGGAGCAACAAGCCAGTAGGAGGGCATCTGAAGTGAGGCACTTTTCAAAGTCCTCACATATGCACCAAACATGATTCCAGTATGGTCCTCCAACCCATTGCCCCAGCTGCTGCTGAGAACCACTGGCTTTTCTTATACTGTACAGGAGGTGGTATAATATTACATGATGGTACAGTATGACACGTTAAGGAAGCATACTGTAAACCATACAGTAACCACTGAAAGTATAAAACAAAGAGGTATGGCAATAGCCAATAAAAAAGATAAGATGGAATCATAAAATTACTCAAGTAATCCAAAACAAAGCAAGAAAAGAAGAAAAAGAAACCAAAGATTAGCTAGGACAAATAGAAAACCAAGAGCAACATAGTAGATTCAAACCTAACCTAGCAGTAATCACATAAAATGTACTTTAAGCACACCAATGGAAAGGTAGAGATTGTCGAATCATTTAACGAACAAAGACCAAGCTAAATGTTCTTTATAAGAAATCCATTTTAAATATAATGTCACAGATAGGTTAAAAGTAAGGACTGAAAAAGATATACAATGCTATATCAACACCAGACAAAGTAGATTTTAAAGCAGGAAATATTACCAGGAATAAACAGGGACATTTCATAATGATAAAGGAATCAATTCATCAAGAGAACTTACTGATACAATGCTAAATGTTTATGCACCTATTATCAGAACATCAAAACACACAAACCAAACCTGACCGAACTGAAAAACAAAAAATAGTAAAATGCACTACTATCATAGATGAAAATTTTAAAACCCATCCTTCAATTCTTGATATAACAAGTAGACAGAAAATCAGTAAGGATATAGAAAAGTTGAACAACACCATCAAGTAACTTGACCTAACTGACATTTATAGAATACTCCACCCAATAGCAGAATATACATCCTTCTCAAGTACATACAGAACAATTAACAAGACAGACTATATTCTGATCACAAAACGAGTCTCTGTACATTTCAAAGGATTCAAATCTTAGAAAGTAAGTTGCCTGATCACAACAGAATTAGAATCAATAACAAAAATATTAGGAAAAATACCAAATACTTTGAAACTAAGTAATATATTTCTAAATAACCCATGGGTCCAAGAAGAAATAAAAAGGCAAACTAGAAGTATTTTGAACTGAATGAAAATGAAAATACAACATTTATGAGATGACTTACGCCCTCAATAAATATGAGTGAAGGAAAAAAGAGTTAAATCAATCAATCGTCAGATTTTCAAGTAAGCAAAACCAGGAATTAAGAATAAAAGAACGAGGATCATGAACTCATAAAACATTGAAACTGGAAGGACTTTAGAAATCTTTCTAAAATGTGTAAATTCACAAAATTTATACAGGAAATGGTTCCAGGAAGAGCATACAATTTGTTTAATAGGGTTTATAATAGTAAATACTTTAAAATGAGCAGTCTCTGCTAGTAGCTACATTACACAAATGTCTGAATACTTTAAATGCCTATTTTCATCTAATAAAAGCAGATAAAGGTTTCATAAAACAGATGTGCACATTTCTGTGCCTATGTCTGATTAATGTATTTTGTTTTATATGTAAATTTTCTATATTTGCACACACAGTATAATAATTAAGGGTACTAAATTCTCAGTCCACATTGCCTGAATTCATACTCTGGCTTTACCAAAACTAGTAACCATGATATCAAGCCAGTTATTTAACCACCCTTGCCTCAGTTTTTTCAACTAAAACAGGAATAAACCGTAAAATGAGAATAAGTTCCTACCTCCCAAAGTGATAAGGATTCAATAAGCTAACAGCTTTTGTGGGCTTCAAATAGTGCCTGATGCATAGTAAGAGCTCAATAAATGACAACTATTATTATATAGTACTGACTTATAATTACCTGAGGCTTATTAGTCAAGACAATGACTTTATTTTTAATTAGGTGACATCAATTGAAATAGGATATCAGCACAGAAAAATGGGTTGCTTCCAATTCATAAGTGTTAAAAAAAAAAAAGCTCAGAAGTTAATTGAAAGCCAATGTCAAAACAAAGCTGGGGCAATTTCTTTTCAAGGCAAGAGACAATGATCCAATGAAAAATTATTACATGGAGTGTTTTTGGACCAACCAACAAATGTAATACTATCAACATATGAGATGATACTAAAGTTACACATAAGGGCTATCCTGTTGCCTTCATCTATTCCTTCTAATGGGCTCCATTCAACTAGAATTTATGGATTTAAATATTATATTTTTAAAATGACAAAACATTCATTTCTAAGTTTGTTTTAAAATGGATAAAAGGCAGCATTCAGCAGTGTATTATTTGAACAAATTCCATTTGGTAAAAACAAAATAAATGTGGAACACATTTCACATTTTTTATCTTATGCAACTTCAATGCTTTCAACGCTGCATATATTACTAAAAGCACAAAAATAGATGCTGTACTACCAAATTGTAAAGAATACCAAATTGATATAATTATACTTTATAATTTCTTCCAAATATCAAAAGGACAAGGTTTTTTTTCTTAATTTCATGTGTCTCTTATGTGTTCTACAGAATCAGGTAAAACAGGTATAGTTTTACTAAGTAGCTCCAAATTTTCATGTTTAATAACAACTACTATTTATAATAGGTGCTTCGTCTTTCTGACGATGACACCAAAGCCTCCCCAGCTGGGCTGAATGAGCATGTGCCTGAATCAATGTGGTATTAAGATATCAAATAAAGTCTGACTTAGTCTATTCTACTGTTTTGAGAAGTAGGTGAGAAGACTTTCTATACCTTTAATAACAAAACTAAAATTTCACCCATAACCTTAGCATTTGTAAACCACCTTTCTCCTCTCCTCATACCACACAGGCACTTTTTCTTCACACTCAAAATTATGAGGAAGCTTCTCACGATGGCACGGAAAAGCAGTGAGTGAGACTAGCTGGATGATTCAGAAAGCATGTGGATGCCTACGGTGCTGCTTGTCCTTCGAGCTGCCTCTCAGCCTCTATCCATCCTTCAGCCACTCAGATGTAGATTAAAACTCTCGGCATGTGGGCTGCCTTCCTCAAACTTTTTGTAACTGTTATCAACCAGTAGCTTTCATCACTGGGAGAAGGATCGAGGCGAGGAAAACACTCATGTACAAGTAGAGTATTAATGGAACATTCTATGGTTCACTGAGCATAATGCCTACCAAGAAGATAACAGAAACCTAAAGACAGAAGCCCAGATCAAAGAAAGAAGTCTAAGATGGCTCTGAAGGCTGTTCGAGGTCATCAATTATTATCATCATCAAATACTTACCTAACCGGTGTGAGATGATATCTCATTGTAGTTTTGATTTGCATTTCGCTAATGATTAATGATGTTGAGCATTCTTTCATGTGTGTGTTGCCAATCTGTATATCTTCTTTGGAGAAATGTCTATTTAGGTCTTCTGCCCACTTTTGGATTGGGTTGTTTTTTTGTTATTGAGCTGCATGAGCTGCTTGTAAATTTTGGAGATTAATCCTTTGTCAGTTGCTTCATTTGCAAAAATTTTCTCCCATTCTGAGGGTTGTCTTTTGGTCTTGTTTATGGTTTCCTTTGCTGTGCAAAAGCTTTGAAGTTTCATAGGTGCCATTTGTTTATTTTTGTTTTTATTTCCATTTCTCTAGGAGGTGGGGCAAAAAGGACCTTGCTGTGATTTATGTCACAGAGTGTTTGGCCTATGTTTTCCTCTAAGAGTTTGATAGTGTCTGGCCTTACATTTAGGTCTTTAATCCATCTTGAGTTTATTTTTGTGTATGGCGTTATGGAGTGTTCTAATTTCATACCTTTACATGTACCTGTCCAGCTTTCCCAGCACCACTTATTGAAGAGGCTGTCTTTTCTCCACTGTATATTCTTGCCTCCTTTATCAACAATAAGGTGACCATATGTGCATGGGTTTATCTCTGGCTCTTCTATCCTGTTCCATTGATCTATATTTATTTTTGTGCCAGTAGCATGCTTTCTTGATTACTGTAGCTTTGTAGTATAGTCTGAAGTCAGGGAGCCTGATTCCTCCAGCTCCATTTTTTGTTCTCAAGATTGCTTTGGTTATTCGGGGTCTTTTGTGTTTCTATACAAATTGTGAAATTTTTTGTTCTAGTTCTGTGAAAAATGCCAGTGGTAGTTTGATAGGGATTGCATTGAATCTGTAGATTGCTTTGGGTAGTAGAGTCATTTTCACAATGTTGATTCTTCCCATCCAAGAACATGGTATATCTCTCCATCTATTTGTATCATCTTTAATTTCTTTCATCAGTGTCTTATAATTTTCTGCATACAGGTCTTTTGTCTCCTTAGGTAGGTTTATTCCTAGATACTTTATTCTTTTTGTTGCAATGGTAAATGGGAGTGTTTTCTTAATTTCACTTTCAGATTTTTCATCATTAGTGTGTAAGAATGCCAGAGATTTCTGTGCATTAATTTTGTATCCTGCTACTTTACCAAATTCATTGATTAGCTCTAAGCACATATGTACAATGGAATATTACTCAGCCATAAAAAGAAACGAAATTGAGCTATCTGTAGTGAGGTGGATGGACCTAGAGTCTGTCATACAGAGTGAAGTAAGTCAGAAAGAGAAAAACAAATACTGTATGCTAACATAAGAAAAATTTAAAAAAGGTCATGAAGAACCTAGGGGTAAGACAGGAATAAAGACACAGACCTACTAGAGCATGGAGTTGAGGATATGGGGAGGGGGGAAGGGTAAGCTCTGACAAAGTGAGAGAGTCGCATGGACATATATACACTACCAAACGTAAAATAGATAGCTAGTGGGAAGCAGCCGCATAGCACAAGGAGATCAGCTCGGTGCTTTGTGACCACCTAGAGGGGTGGGATAGGGAGGGTGGGAGGGAGTGAGCCGCAAGAGGGAAGAGATATGGGAACATATGTATATGTATAACTGATTCACCTTGTTATAAAGCAGAAACTAACACACCATTGTAAAGCAATTATATTCCAATAAAGATGTTAAAAAAAATTACCTAAGCTTTACCACTTACAAAGTATTTTTATATACATTATTTTATTTGATCCTCACAATAGTCATATGAAGATACAGTATAGATATTTTTATTAATAACTATATTTTGCAGGTGAAGAAATTGAAGAAGTTCAATTGAGACTTCCCTAAGGTCACTTTAACTATTAAGTGAGCAGGAACTTAACTTCTATTTTTTCCAAAAACTAACTGCATATTTCCGTCTTCCAGCTATATATTGCTGTATCCCACACAGATAAAGGAAAAGGGGCAAATCGAAGGAAGCAGGTTCCATACTGGACAAAGTGAGCAATTATTCTTATAAACCACTGTTTTTCCCTACCTACTTTTAATCATCAGTTCCATTCCTTCCTTTGCTCCTTACCTCCCTTCATTCCTGGTTCTTTCATTTAGAGGACCCAATGGACAGAAACCATTTTGTCCATTTAAATCCCTTAGATCCTGATCTGAACAACCAAAGATATCCCTAGGTCAAACCTGCAACCAGTAACTATGGATTCTCTTCTATTAAGTTCTCTGGCTATAACAGAAACTGACCTAAGGAATAATGAAATTTGTGGAAATCTCAGACGTAAATATTTCTACAACATGCCATAAAAAGCAGGCAGGAATAAATAATGAATATAGTATCTAGTGGACCAATATGGTATCTCCTGTCCCTGCAGGCTGGCCTCACTCAGTGACTGACCTAGAAAAAAACCACTAAGAATAATAAACTAGGTCACAATAAGCAGCAAAATAATATACTAATGAACCTCTAAAGAACTACCTAGACCATCATATTAAGTGTTTACAATCTTTCTGAACTCAAAGCTTACAAGGTCTTGAGGAGCATGTCAAAAGGAAGTAAGTGGAAAATGCCAGCAAAAACAATGGAAAAGAAACCTCTAGTGATTAAATGGAGTTGCTAAAGAGCTGAATATCTGCCTTTCATCTAAAACTTAAAATAAAATGAATATTTAAATCTACAGACATCCAACTCCACAGAGATAACCACTGTTAACATTTTTCTAGTCTATTTTATGAAAGCATATGACAGGAGGAGTGTGCGTTTTTAAAACAAATACTATCCAGTACTTACTATTGTACAGAATAGCAGGTGATTAAAACTCTTAGCATTCCAAGTCCTTCACCTATATGAAATCATCTGAGCATCCCACTAACCCAATGACATAGGAAAAAAGGATATCATCCCTATTTCACAGGGGAGGAAATCAAGGCATGGGACTTGTTTATGGTAGTTGTAGGGATGCGATATGACATAAATGAAACATAGAAAGTAACCCTGGTAGAATGACGCTGTCTCCTTTAAACATTTCCTTCTACACAGTTTCTCTTTCTCTGCCTCTCTGCTCTTCTCTCCCCAACACAATGGACATGAAAGCCTATCACAATGTTAACTCCAACAGGTAACTTGAGTCCATTAACAGGGTCTATAGCCCTGTTGATGGGAACTATTCACTCCAAAAGCCAAAAATACTATGTTTTGTTATAAGTGAATTTTCAGGAAAGAAAAAAAAACAATGGGAGGGCATGAGGCATTTGGAAAAAGAGACTTGATTTGTTCTTTAGAATAGAAAAGGTGCCTAAGAAAGGGCAGAGGTGGCTATAGAAAGGACCAGTAAAACGGGAAGTTGGAGAACAAAAGTCAATTCACAGGATTTACTCCAGGTGAAAGATCTTTAGCTAAACCATCCTGACATATGTACCTCTCATGTGAGAGGAAAGCTGGTCTTGTTTCAGCCTTATAAACGTTTCCCTACATTACCAAACTGATCCTGAAGCAAATTTGGGTTTTCTGTGTTGTTAATGGTGATGGTGGTGCATGTGTGTGTATTTGTATTTTTAAAAAGGAATGACCTAAAGTCAAAGGCAAAAACACTATGATTCTTCCGCCCTGGCATGGAGTGGATCTGTCCCAGCTTACAGGATTTAGAGTCTACAATATAAATGAATTTTGAATTGTTAGACAGCAAAGGAGAAACCCACTAACCACTGCTTTATCAGAAGCACCTCTTCTCTACCCTTTGATGCCACAGGGAATAAAAGATCTTCGAATTGATTTACAGATCAAATTCAACAATTTGAATCACTCATTATTCTAGTTAAGAAGGTTCCATAAAAAGTCAGATTTATTTACAGTTCTGCCCAATTTAGCTACTCGCTTAGGAGGCAAATAATACATATTATGGAGTGAAAACATGGTATTCAAGAAACAAGGAGACATTGAGTGAGCACCTGCTATGTGTAAAGATCTGCTACATATAAGACACATCGAGAAGCAAGGGGTTTTATAAACATGAATAACTTCAAAAGGAGAAAAGTATTTCAGAAATATGATTTCAGTATAATGCCTGACTGGACTGTCACAA
Source organism: Neophocaena asiaeorientalis asiaeorientalis (assembly GCF_003031525.2). NCBI lineage: Eukaryota > Metazoa > Chordata > Mammalia > Artiodactyla > Phocoenidae > Neophocaena > Neophocaena asiaeorientalis. Next base: position 3,998,237 of record NW_020185324.1, read on the forward strand.
TGGAGCTATATTCAAAAAAACAAACATACAGAAAAAGAAGCTCTACAAAAATAGTACTTTTTGTCAGAAAGCTAAAGATCTGAGAGAAAACTGGCAATCCTAGAAGGATAAAAGATGAAAACAAGTTACTTCCTAATTTTAGGACTATACTACAGACTAGTCAGACTAAATGGAGAGTCTGGATGCCTACAGACTGCTTTCCTAACATCAATTTAAAACTATCCAAACATATGCTAAGAATTCTACTCACCTTTAAAACAATGAGTGGATGTGTATGAACTGGAGCTATTATTACACTGACACTGGGAATGTAAAACGGTACGTACAATCACTTCACAAAGTACTTTGGAAGTTTCTTCTAAAGTTAAACATACACTAACCATACGACCCAGCAATTCCACTCACAGGTATTTATCCAAGAAAAATGAAAACATTTGCCTGAACAAAGACTTGTACACAAATGTTCATAGCAACTTTATTCATTATAGTCAAAAACTGAAAACAATCAAATGCCCATCGATAGGTGAATGGACCTGTCGTGATATTGTCATTAAATGGAATATTAATCAGCCATAAAAAAAAGAACTATTCATACGACAATATGGATGAATCGCAACATTATGCTGAGCAAAATAAGCCAGACACAAACGAGTGCACGTTGTACAATTCCATTTCTTATGTGGAATTCTAGAAAGCAGATCAGTGTCTGCCTGGGGCTGAGAGTCAGATGTGGGCACAGGAAGTTTTGAGGGGTATAGAAATGTTCTATATCAATTGTGGTGGTGGTGGTTACATGGATATAAAATTTTTAAAACTCAATTGAGCACTTTCAAAGAGTATATTTTAATGTATATATTGTGCATTTTATAATACATGTACTTCAACTAAGGCGATTTAAAAACAACATTTTGGAAGTAACATATTTAGAACAAGGAAATAAATATCCCCACTATATGAACTGTACTGTTCAGATCATATCAAGGGTATGGTGTCTACTTTTGTGAACATCTTAAAGCAAACTAAAAATGAAAGAAATTTAAGAGGAAGGTAAGTTGAATGGTGAGTGTGTTGGCCATGTTATCATATATGAGAAAGGAATGAATGTTTTGTCTGGTGACAAGATGAAATAGGGACCTATAGTTGCCCTCATATATATGAAGCACTACTCTCTAAGGGGAAGAAACAGACACCTACTGGGTGAAAGTTATAAACACAGGGATTTTGCCCTCAATATACAGAAGATAATAATTACTTTAATTGGAGCTCAAATTAAAAATCAAATCACATTTGTTGAATATTCACTATATTCCAGATACAATGGAATGTGAAGCTTCTAAGAAAGTAGTTATTGAATTCTCATTGCTAAACTCTTCCTGTCAGGCTTACTGGAAAGGGAATTAGTGTGACAGATTAGATGCCCTCTAAGAGTCTTCTTTTAGAATATATGTTACCCCTTTTATAAAACTTGAACTGAATTTTATGATTTCAAATTACTGAACTTTATACTTGCTACTAGTACCATGCCTTTCATATTTTGGTATTTAATAATTTTTTAAAATCGTGCTTTGCTTTTTAAAATATATTGCTGTTCATCACTAACATACTCAATGCAGAGTTCCTGGTTGGTATAAGCCACCTAATGGTAAAATTCCACAGTGTGGGAAAATAAAATACACTTTAGAATGATTCACTTTCTGATGAAATTTCAAGAATTACCTAATGATCCAAAAACTGTTGACACAGAAAAAGATAACAAGCTGTCCTATAAATGGAAAATAATTGACCAGGAAAATTGTGTTTTTCCTGCTTTTCGGGGGAAAAAAAGCTCCCTAATGTTAGAAATGAGAAAGGTTAGTTTAAAATACATCTTAACTGTGAGGCAGATGCAAAGTATGATGGTATATGTGGTGAACATTAATCACCTCCCTTCACATTTACTCTCCTCTTTTCTTTTCCCAGAAGACAGAACTTTAATTTGGGGATCCAAGGGTTCCAAAGAAGTTAATTCAACCCTTTACTTCAGGGATGGAACACACAGTCCAGCACAATTCAACAATTAAAACTTTCAACTATCATGGCCACCGTGATTAGTGCTGAGGTGAAATATGACCTACACAGGCTGAATCAGAATAAATATCAGGACTTTTGTTAGAAATACTGAGACAAATACTCTTTTTTCGAGTGGAGGTAAATATGGGAGCAATAAGCCTTAAGAGCCAAATCAGAACCAAGACAGCAATATCAGAACGAAGCCAACACCAGGAAGCCAGAATAAAGAAAGGAAGTCATGGAGCCACCGGATCATTCCCAAAGTAGCCCTATCTTTGGATTTTTGAGTTACATTAGCTAATGTATTTCATTTGTGGCCAATATTCATTGAGTCATTTTTTTTAAAAAAAATATCGTTTTTATTACTTGCAACAAAAACTGAGAAGGCAGGAACTTCATGCAAAGGAAAAGACTAGAATGCACAAGGTATCTATAAGACTTTAAAACTGGTTTTGCAATTTACAGCCAAATTCATTACTAAAGTAATTCTGGTGTTAAATACAAACATAATCTAAGTCCCCATTTGTTGAGCAGCTTTTATTTGTCCTATGTGGATATTTCGTATTAGTACGTATTTTAAAACTTGTAAATGTTTTTAGATTCATTTTAACTTCCTCCTCCACATGAGCCTCAGACTTAAAGGGTCTGGGCTACATTTCTTGAATTGGTGGGGTGAAAACAAGATGGTGCCATCTCTATTCTCAATCTGCCACAATCAACTAGAAGTTGGGTCAAAGAGCCATCAACTTCTGGAATTCAGCTCCAAATGGATGAGGGAAATGTGGACAACATGAAGGCAGCCTCTGCTCCACAAAGCTTCTATTCCTCTCGAACCCTGTTTCAGGTTCCAAATAAATCATAGCCCTGAGGATACAGATACAGAACTTTTAATAACAAGAGTACAAAGCTACCAGATGGTAAAATTGCTAAAAAGAAAGCTGCTGTTAAAAGCAAAGGACCTCAGTATTAATGTGACTCATCGTTTAAAATATTTGTTAAGAACTATACAGAAAAAAATAATAATTAAATACTGGTAAGAAAAGACTTACATGGTCTCACTTACCACTTTGGAATTTTGAGAACCATTGCAGACTCCGATCTATGTTCCTCTGATAAAAAATATCTAAATAAACAAGAAACAGGAAGCTGTCTTTGGTGACATTCAGGTAAAAAATCAATTTCATTTTGTCCACATACCACTTGATTGAGAAAAAAAAATATTCATAGGTGTCTATAGACAGTTTTTAGTGGACAATATCTTCCCCAAGATGTGGGAGGAGAAAAGATAAAGTTCAGTCACATAGTTGACTGTCTTATTAATTGAAAAAAAATGTATTCAGGCTTCCTAATACAGAAATTATGACAGATTTTCATGGTCTACAATTTTGTGAATAATTTCTCATCCACAATCAGTTAATCTCTAAGAGAGAGAGACAGTGGGGCAGAGAGAGAAATTGAGAGAGAGAAAGAGAGGAGAGAGGACTGAATTCAACCTAAGCTTTTCTCACAGAAAGAATATCAGTCCCAACTTACTTTAAGGTTAAAACTTTAGCTAGAGATCAGACTTTAGGATTGTTTTAAAAAGGAATATGTCTTAAATAAGAAACTTCTGTATTTTTAAAAATGGTTTCCTACTGCTTGGCAAAAACAAAGAAAAGAAAGAAAAGGAAACATGGTAGAATAAAACGGCCAAAAGCCATTTGATCACAGGCAGATTATATTCTATTTCTATATTATCATATATTTCCTCTAATGAGCATGCATTATTTTTATAATATGAAAAGCAAAATCCTGTATTTTAAAATGGATCTGGGCATGTAGAAAGACCTTATGATTCCATATTTTTAAGCGTATAAAACAGCCTTACCTTCCTGCACCATATCCTTCCCTATGTGAGATAAAGTTAACTGCTCCTTCCAAAATGATGGTGGAATACTTAAAGCCTCTTGACAGTCTCCTTATCACCACCATACTAACCACTGGATATTTCAGCAGTTTAACTATAATGTGCCTAGCTTCCTAGATGTGTAAATTGATGTTTTTTTAAATACAGGAAATTTTCAACCATTATTTCTGAAATAATTTTTATGCCCCATTCTCATGCTCTTCTTTTGTGACTCCAATTACACATATGCTAAATCATTAGGTGTTGTCCCTTAAGTCCCTGAGTCTCTGTTCATCTTTCTTCAATCTTTTCTTTCTAGGTTCTTCATATTGAATAAATTTTATTGATATGCTTCAAGTTCACTGAGTTTTCTACTATCTCCAATATGCTGTTAAGCTCAATCAATAAAATTTTAATTATAGTTACTGTTCTTTCCAGTTCTAGAATTTCCATTTAGCTCCTTTTTATAGTTTTCATTTCTTTGCCAAGATATCCTATCTATTCACTCATTAAGACCACAGTAACTGTTTTTTGTTTTTTTTAAGTCCTGATATGGGTGTGCATACTTAAGTCTTTGTCAACTAAAGCCAATATCTAGGCCATCTCAAGGTCTGTTTTATTTATTTTTTTCTTCACTAGGGAATAAAATTTTCCTGGGTTATTTGTTTGTTTTTTGCATGTCTAATAATTTTCATTGTATATTGAACACTGTGGTAATAAAGCATAAAAGTGACAATATATTTGGTCATGTGAAAGTAAATTTATAGACTGTGAAGAAAGATAAGACATGTAGATAAAAGCAAACATAAAAGGTGAGGAGAATATTACTAGTAGCTAGGTTCCTAATGGCTTTACTGATGAGGAGGTCCAGTTCCTTGTGAGGCCAGGCTATTCTTTGGGATTTCAAGAGTTATGCCAATATCTAATACGTGTCAAAATTGCACAAGGAGAAAATGTTAAATTGAGGAATAAACCAAATAAATAAAAATAATAAATAACTAAAATAAAGTTTTCAATAACCAGACCCCAGTAATCAAAGGTATGAGTAACATTATTAAACAGGTTTTATTTTTAGTAAAAAGATAAATGCTCTCAAAAGATAATAGATTAATATTAAGAAGATTAACATATCCTGAAACAAGTAAATATTTCAATAATTCCTCCAGGGAAAAATACGCTATCACTGGACCCTTAGTTCCAAAATTATTCAAAATACTTCATTCCAGGTGGCTGGTCCTAACTACACTTTTTTAAAGTAAAAAATGAACAATTATTGGAATAAGCTGATTGAGATAACAAATATTTCTTTAATCCAAAAGAAACAGAACAGAGAGAAATTCTAAGTCATATTTGAAATAGAAATAAACATGAGGAAGAAAAAAAAAAAGAAATAAACTTTAGAAGAGAGAAAGGATAGGAAATTATTACACCCAACGGGAATTCTATTACTCAGACATGTAAGAAAGGAGATGTAAAAAGTAATGGGTCCAAGCCAATAAATTCCCTAGGAATCTCCAACAAACCAATCACCTCAAAATATGAGTCAATTCTGGTCACCCCTGCAGCCAACTATTCCTACTTAATTAAAAAAAAAATGTTCCTAATTGAGTAATCCACATTTAGAAGTTAAAATGAAAATGACAAAATCCTAGTAGTTTTCTTTTATAGCACAATTCAAAGTATCCATTATTTTCCAAGCAGCAAATGAAAATGTCAAAAACATTCTTGCTGTAGATATTTAGTTGTTTTCTGCCAAATTAATGAAAGGAAAATATTGCACTTTGAATTGGTTAATTACCACGAGTCCTTCTGCAAAGGGCTCCTGCTTGCAGAATTAAGCCAGCTGTAGTTGGCACACTGCCCTAATATTCATGGAGACTAGACTATAGGCTCCACTGTACTCGAGAGACATTTAGTTTTTGGCATCCGTTCATTGGCTTACAAATCATCAGTTCTAACCACTATAGACACTCAACTGTCTGAAGTAAACAGGGCAGAAAGCACCTGCATTTAATAGGGATGTACCACATTCTGCTTCTTTGAAATTTTAAGAGCTAGACTTAAAATACAAAATGAACAAATATACCCTGATTTATATATCTTCTAGAAACTAGAGCTACTTCAACAAAAATCCTCTAGTGACAAAGCTACTTCAAGGAAAACCTCTAGGGATAAGGCAACTTCAGGAAAGGAGGAATTTGCAAAAATTCTTTTTTCTCAGTTCCAGGCCAGAGTGAATGGCCTATTTCAAACACAGGCCTCTTGGGAACCTACATATAGAGCTCATACTTTGTCACTTCCTAGGATCCAAGACAGACAGGTGCTGATCTGCCTACTTCCCAACCTGATAAAATAACCATATCACTACTCAAACCTAAGCACATCTCTCCTTTCTCTCTTCATCATGCCATTCTCTTCTCTACTGAAATTACAAGACATGAAATGCGTTCTCTGTGTTGGATGACATATTGGATGTGCTTCTTTGAAATTAAGTAGGAATATGTTTCTCATTTTTTTTGAAAAGTACATTCCATCAGTCCTTTTATTTGGGAGAGAAGGAGTAGACTGATATAGAAAATAACTAATAATTTCTCTCTCTTCTTTTTCTCCTCTTTCTAAATAAAATGGAAGAAAACATCCTGAATCAAGACAGATGAACACTGATAAACCTAGGAATACAAGCTGGCTTCTCTAAGATACACTTCATCTGGTCCTCACAAGTAAGCACCCTCGGCCTCCAAGTATGTCACCTCCTTATAAAAAGTCTTGCATCAAGGAATGGAAAGAACACAGAAGCCAACAGTTGATCCTAAAAAAGGTCATTCAACACCAACTAAAACATTGATGTACGTTAACATCTAAGTATTACGGCAAATGTAAAATTAGTAAGCAATTTTTTTTTTGGATTAAGAAAAAACCCTTAAATTCCTAGTCAAAAACGTTTAGAAAACATTAAACATTCAGGCTTTGAGACGTTGACATAATTAATCTACATTTATCTTTTAAAAAATTGAAGGTAACACACAATGACAACCAGGATGCTTAAAGGGTCTAGAAACCATCGAAGAAACAGTATACAAATAAAAGAAGGTAGAAAAAGAGAAACAGGGAACAAAGAACAGATGGGACAGAGAACAAACAGTAAGATGACACACTTACAATGAACCATATCAACAACCACAGTAAATATAAATGATCTAAACACTCCAGTTAAAAGACACATATTATCACACTCCTAAAAAAGCAAGACCCAACAATATGTTGTCTTTGAAAAATGTACCTTAAATATAGACACAAACAGGGTAAAAGCAAAAGGATAGAAAAAGACACACCATACTAACACTAGTCAAAAGAAAACTAGAGTGGCTATACCAATATCAGAAAAAGTTGACTTCAGAAAAGAACTATTACCAGGAATACAGAGGATAATTTCATAATAATAAACTGGTCGATTCATCAAGAGAACATAATAATCCTAAATGCTTATGCACCTAATAAAGAGCTTTAAAATACATGAAACAAAAACTGATAGAAACCAACATATAGAATATTCTGGCCATAAAACAAGTCTCAAATTTAAAAGAATTCAAGTCATACAAAGTATATTCTCTGCTCACAAATGAACTAAATTAGAAAACAATAACAGAGGGCTTCCCTGGTGGCGCAGTGGTTGAGAGTCCGCCTGCCGATGCAGGGGACACGGGTTCATATCCCGGTCGGGGAAGATCCCACATGCCGCGGAGTGGCTGGGCCCGTGAGCCATGGCCGCTGAGCCTGCGCGTCCAGAGCCTGTGCTCCGCAACGGGAGAGGCCGCAACAGTGAGAGGCCCACGTACCGCAAAAAATAAAAATAAAATAAAAAAAAAAAAAAAAAGAAAACAATAACAGAAAGATCTCTGGAAAGCTCCCAAATATTTTAGAATTAAATAAGACATTTCTAAATAACCAAAGAGTCAAAGAAGAAACAAAAAGTGGAGTTAGAAAGTATTTTCAACTGAATAAAAATGAAAACACACCACATTAAACTTTATGTGATGCTGCTAAAGCAGTTTTTAGAGGGAGATCTGTAGTACACAACATCTATATTAGAAAAAAGGAAAGGTCTCAACTCAATGACTTCAGCTTCTACCCTAAGACCAGGAAAAAGTAGGGCATATAAAACCCAAAGTAAGCAGAAGAGAGTAAATAATAAAGATCATAGCAGAATTCAGTGAGGTAGAAAATAGTAGAACAGGAAAAGTAAATGAAACAGAAAGCTTACTCTTTAAAATGGTCAATAAATTGACAGATGTCTAGACAGACATGTCTGATCAGAAATTAAAGATGTCAGGAATGAGAAAAGTGACATCACTAATCGACAGATCATATGGGAATATAACAACTTTATACCAATAACCTTGACAACTTAGAAAAAATAATCAATTCCTTGAAAGACACAAATTACCAAAGCTCATTCAAGAAGAAATAGACAATGTGAGTAAACCTCTATCTACTACAGAAATTGAATTTATAGTTAAAAACATTCCCACAAGAAAAATTCCAGGCCCAGATGGCTTCACTAAAGAATAATCCTAACAGTTTTCCCAAAAATTACAGAGGAAAGAATACTTTCCAATCTATACTCTGAGACCAGCATTACTCTGATACCAAAACCAGACATAGATTTTTTTTTTTTTTTCTTTTGCGGTACGCGGGCCTCTCACTGTCTTGGCCTCTCCCGTTGCAGAGCACAGGCTCCGGACGTGCAGGCTCAGCGGCCATGGCTCACGGGCCCAGCCGCTCCGCCCGCGGCATGTAGGATCCTCCCAGACCGGGGCACCAACCCGCGTCCCCTGCATCGGCAGGCGGACTCCCAACCACTACACCACCAGGGAAGCCCCGACATAGATATTTTTTAAAGGAAACTAGAGACCAATATTCCCCATAAACATAAATAAAAATTCTAAAAAGCTAAATCTAACAATATCCATAAAAGATAATATATCAAGACCAAGTGGAGTCAATCATTGGTTTCAAAGGTAGTTCAGGGTTTCAGGGATGGTGAATTAAATGTAATTCACCATGTCAAGAAACTAAAAAAAGAATACCTTAGGATCACCTAAATAGGTACCAAAAAGGATCTTGCTGTGATTTACGTCATAGAGTGTTCAGCCTATGTTTTCCTCTGAGAGTTTTATAGTGTCTGGCCTTACATTTAGGTCTTTGATCCATTTTGAGCTTATTTTTGTGTATGGTGTTAGGAAGTGTTCTGATTTCATTCTTTTACATGTAGCTGTCCAGTTTTCCCAGCACCACTTATTGAAGAGGTTGCTTTTCTCCACTGTATATTCTTGCCTCCGTTACCAAAGATAAGGTGACCATATGTGCGTGGGTTTATCTCTGGGCTTTCTATCCTGTTCCATTGATCCATATTTCTGTTTTTGTACCAGTACCAAACTGCCTTGATTACTGTAGCTTTGTAGTAGAGTCTGAAGTCAGGGAGCCTGATTCCTCCAGCTCTGCTTTTCTTTCTCAAGATTGCTTTGGCCATTCGGGGTCTTTTGTGTTTCCATACATATTGTAAAATTTTTTGTTCTAGTCCTGTGAAAAATGCCAGTGGTAGTTTGATAGGGATTGCATTGAATCTGTAGGTTGCTTTGGGTAGTATAGTCATTTTCACAATGTTGATTCTTCCAGTCCAAGAACATGGTATATTTCTCCATCTGTTTGTATCGTCTTTAATTTCTTTCATCAGTGTCTCATAGTTTTCTGCATACAGGTCTTTTCTCTCCTTAGGCAGGTTTATTCCTAGGTATTTTATTCTTTTTGTTGCAATGGTAAATGCGAGTGTTTCCTTGATTTGTCTTTCTGATTTTTTGTTGTTAGTGTATAGGAATGCAAGAGATTTCTGTGCATTAATTTTGTATCCTGCTACATTACCAAATTCACTGATTAGCTCTAGTAGTTTTCTAGTGGCATCTTTAGGACTACCTACATAGAGTATCATGTCATCTGCAAACAGTAACAGTTTTACTTCTTCTTTTCCAATTTGGATTCTTTTTATTTCTTTTTCTTCTCTGATTGCCATGGCTAAAACTCCCCAAACTATGCTGAATAACAGTGGTGAGAGTGGGCACCCTTGTCTTGTTCCTGATCTTAGAGGAAATGCTTTCAGTTTTTCACCTTTGAGAATGATGTTGGCTGTGGGTTTGTCAATATGGCTTTTACTATGCTGAGGTAGGTTCCCTCTATACCCACTTTCTGGAGAGTTTTTATCATAAATGGGTGCTGAATTTTGTCAAAAGCTTTTTCTGCATCTATTGAGACTATCCTACAGCAATGGAAATAAAAACAAAAATAAACAAATGGGACCTAATGAAACTTAAAATCTTTTGCACAAGGCTTCGCTGGTGGCACAGTGGTTGATAGTCCGCCTGCCGATTCAGGGGACACGGGTTCGTGCCCCGGTCCGGGAAGATCCCACATGCCGTGGAGCGGCGAGGCCCGTGAGCATGGCCGCTGAGCCTGCGTGTCCAGAGCCTGTGCTCTGAAATGGGAGAGGCCACAACAGTGAGAGGCCCGTGTACCACAAAAAAAGAAAAAAAAGTCTTTTGCACAGCAAAGGAAACCATAAACAAGATGAAAAGACAACCCTCAGAATGGGAGAAAATATTTGCAAATGAAGCAACTGACAAAGGATTAATCTCCAAAATACACAAGCAGCTCATGCAGTGCAATATCAAAAAAATAAACCGAATCCAAAAATGGGCAAAAGACCTAAATAGACATTCCTCCAAAGTAGACATACAAATTGCCAACAAACATATGAAAAGATACTCAATGTCACTAATCATTAGAGAACTGCAAATCAAAACTGCAATGAAGTATCACCTCACACCACTCAGAATGGCCATGATAAAAAATCTACAAACAATAAATGCTGGAGAGGGTGTGGAGAAAAGGGAACCCTCTTGCAGTGTTGGTGGGAATGTACATTGATACAGCCACTATGGAGCACAGTATGGAGGTTCTTTAAAAAATTAAAAATAGAACTACCATAGGACACAGCAATCCGACTACTGGGTATATACCCTGAGAAAATCATAATTCAAAAAGATACATGTACCACAATGTTCACTGCAGCATTATTTACAATAGCCAGGACATGGAAGCAACCTAAATGCCCATCAACAGATGAATGGATAGAGAAGATGTGGCACATATATACAATGGAATATTACTCAGCCATAAAAGGAAATGAAATTGAGTCATTTGTAGTGAGGTGGATGGACCTAGAATCTGTTATACAAAGTGAAATCAGAAAGAGAAAAACACATACGGGATGCTAACGCATACATACGGAATCTGAAAAAAATGGTAGTGATGAACCTAGTGGCAAGCCAGGAATAAAGACACAGACGTAGCGAATGGACTTGAGGACACGGGGGGTAAGGGGAAGCTGGGACTAACTGAGAGAGTAGCACTGACATATATACACTGCCAAATGTAGAATGGACGGCTAGTGAGAAGCTGCTGCATAGCACAGGGAGATCAGCTCAACGCTTTGTGACGACCTAGAAGGGTGGGATAGCGAGGCTCAAGAGGCAGGGGATATGGGGATATATGTATACATATAGCTGATTCACTTTGTTGTACAGCAGAAACTAACACAACATTTAAAGCAATTATACTCCAATAAAGGTATTTTAAAAATAAATAAATAAATAATAGAAAAAAATAGGTACCAAAAACGTACTTGACAAAATCCAATGTCCATTTCTGATAAAACCCTCTGCAGAGGAGACAACAAAAGAACAATTATTTAGCCTGATAAAGTGCATCTATGACAAACCTATAGTTAACATCGTACTAAATGGTGAAAGACTGACTGCTTCTCCTCTATGATCAGGAACAAGATAGAAATGGTGGCTCCTATCACTTCTGTTCTTTGTTATGCTGGAGGTTCTAGCCAGTGCAATTGGACAAGAAAAAGAAATGAAAGGTATTGAGAAAGGAAGATGTAAAACTTTCTTTATTCACAAACAACATGATCTTCTATGTAGAAACTCAGACAGAATCTATAAAATAGCTACAAGAACTATTAAGTTTTAAACAGTTTCAAGACACCAGGGCTCCTTTGAGAAATTGCTAATTCTAAGGCTTGGGCACGGAAAATATAAGATGAGCCTTAGGCATCTTGTAGTGTGAAAAAACAAGAAAGTGCTGAGAAAAGGAAAAAAAGACACACAAAAAAGATGGAAGTAAGTCCAAGGGACACAAGACCCAACCTAGAAGAGCTCCCAAAGGCCAGAGCTGGGATAAGTTAAATGACAATATTTTAAAAATCAATCATATGTCTATTCACTAATAACCAAACACTGGAAGTTACAATTAAAAAGCAATACCATTTACAATAGCATCAATACATATGGAACACTTAGGAATAAATCTGACAAAAGATGTGTAAGACCTGTACACTGACAACTACAAAACATTTCTGAAAGAAGTTAAAGACATAAATAAATGGAGAGGTATTATTTAGTCACGGATTATATGACTCAATATTGTTAAGTTCTTCCCAAATTGTTCTAAAGATTCTATACAATTCAAATCCAAATCCCAATAGGGTTTTTTTTGGTAGAAGTTGACAAAGTGATTCTAAAATTCATAAAAAAAAGCAAATGACATAGAATAGACAAACAACTTTGAAAAAGAAGAAAAGAGGGCTAACAAAATTACCTGATTTCAAACTTTACTATGAATCTACAATAATCAAGACAATAAGTTATTGGAGTAAAAATAGACAAACACACCAACAAATAGAATACAGTTCCAAAACTGACCCATACATAAATGGACAACCAGTTTTCAACAAAGATGCAAAGGCTTTTCAGTGGAGAAAGGACAGCCTTTTAAACAAATATTGCTGGAACAGTTGGATATTCATATTTTTAAAAAGTGAACCCTCATCCATCTCACAACATATACAAAAACTAACTCAAAATGGATTGCAGGGTACAGGTTAACAACTCTGAAACTGCTTTACATGTATACTGGGGTTGAACAAGTAAGTACTAAATGGATGGTGAGAACCATGTTTCTCACTGCTGGAGAGAGACATTATGGACAAACATTATGTGGTAATGGAAAAGAGCAACATCAGTATGAATCCACATTTAGCTTAATATAGATAAAAATGGATAGATGCAGAAGTAATTATAGATGTGTATATCCATCAGTTAGCATACATACATATATTTCCTGGCTCTGCTTGCTGAGAGAACCTAGACATAGTGACACCCCAGTAGCAGAAACCAGCATATCCAGTGCCCGCATCTTGGTTCCTAAATAACATACCCCCAGAAAAGTATCTAGGGCTCCTTTGAGAAATGGCTGATTCTAAGGCTGGAGCACTGAAAATATACGATGACCTTAGGCATCTTGTAGTGTCAGGAAACAAAGTGCTGAGAAGAGAAAAAAAAAAGGAAAAGAGTAAGTCCAAGGGACACAGGAGTCAACCTACAGGAGCTGGAATGGCCAGAACTAGAATAAGTTGAGTGGCAAAATAAAAACATAGTACTTGATTATAACTTAAAGTATAAAACTAATATACATGAATCCATACTGGTATAATAAATTATTGAAGAAATAAATAAGTGGAGAAGAAGAGACAAATAATAAATACCATTTATAGTACTGATCTTACAAAAGGATTCCAAATAATTTATGTAGATACTCATCTCCAGGAAGTAAAGCATAATTCCTCCCCCCACCTCCCTGGAGCATGGGCTATACGTAGTGACTTGCTTCCAAAAAAGTGGAAGTGACTTGCTTCCATGCTTTAGCATGGAAAGGATAAGAAAAAACAAAAAGATTAACTTTACAGTGGAGAAACCTGGCAAATATCACTTTGGCTGGGTGATCACGGTTAAGCAGCACCGGTGATAAAGCATGTTGACAGCATGTGTCCACCCACGCCCACTTCTCCCAAAAATCATCCCAATCTAATGAAGAGAAACATCAGACAACCCCAAATTGAGGGACATTCTACAAAATATCTGACCTGTACTGCTCAAGATGGTCATGGTCATAAAAAACAAGGAAAGACTAAGAAACTGTCAAGGATCAGAGAAGACTAAGGGGGCATGAGCCCTAAACACAATAAGAAATTCTGGACTGAATTCTGGAACAGAAAACAGTTAAAATAAACTGGTGAGGGCTTCCCTGGTGGCACAGTGCTCAGAGTCCGCCTGCCGATGCAGGGGACACGGGTTCGTGCCCAGTCCGGGAAGATCCCACATGCCATGTCGCAGAGCGGCTGGGCCCGTGAGCCATGGCCGCTGAGCCTGCGTTTCCGGAGCCTGTGCTCCGCAGTGGGAGAGGCCACAACAGTGAGAGGCCCACGTACCGCAAAAAAAAAAACCCAAAACTGGTGAAATCTAAATAAAGTCTGAAGTGTAGTTAATAGTAATGTACCTATATTGACTGCCTAGTTTCGACAAATTTACCATGGGTATATAAGATGTTAATAATAAGACAAAGTGGATGAGTGGTATACAGGAACCCTATATACCTTTGCAACTTTTCTGCAAGTCTAAAACTATTCCAAAGTAAAAATTTTATTATAAAAATGGATTATAGACATAAGTGTAGAAAGTAAAACCATAAAACTTCTATAACAAAATATGTAATAAAATATTTTAGACTTTGAGTTAGGTAAAGATTTTTTAGAAAAGATGCCAACAGTATAATCCAGAAAAGGTAAAATTGATAAATTAGATTTTACCAAAATTAAATCTTCTGCTATTTGAAAGACACTGTTTGGGAATGAAAAGACAAGCTGACTAGGAGAAAATATCTGCAAATCATATATCCAGTACAAGACTTGTATCAATAATGTATAAAGAACTCTTAAAATTCAATAATAACCTGATTTAAAATGGACAAAAGATCTGAACAGACACCAGAGAAGATATAAAGATAATAAATGAGCACATGTTCAAAATCATTAACCTTAGGATGATGTAAATTAATACCACAAGGAAAAACCAGTACACACACATCAGAATGAGCTCGATTTACCAAGCATTGGTAAGGATGCAGAGGAACTAGAACTCTCATACTATGCTGGTGGGGATGTAAAAAGGTACCATCAGTTTGAAAAGTTCGGAAGTTTCTTAAATATTTAAACATATTACCCGTCATATAACCCAACTGTTCTACTCCTAGGTATTTACCCTCCTCCCCCAAAAAGAAAGCCTATATCCATACAAGGTCTTATAACATCAATGGTCATAATTACTTTAATCGTAATACTCAATAACTGGACATAACCCAACTGTCCATCAACAGGTGAATGGATAAACTAACTGTGGTATATCCTTATAATGGGACAATAGTCATCAATAAAAGGAAATAAAATATTGTTACCTGCAACAATATGGATAAATCTCAAAATAAGTATGCTGACTGAAAGAAGCCAGACAAAAAAAAAGAATGCATACTGTATGATTTCATTTATATAAACTTCAGGAAATGTAAACTAATTTATATTGACAGAAACAGAGGAGTAATTGCAGGGGTTGGGAGGGTGGGACCGGGCTTGATGGGACAGGGAGTGGTGGAACAAAGAGAATATAAAGAGACACAAGGAAACTATTGGGGTGACCGCATAGCCATTATTTTGATTGCAGTTATGGTTTCACAGATATGTCCATGTATCAAAGTTGTATACTTTACATATGTGCAGTTTATTTTATGTCACATATACGTCAACAAACCTGTTTTTTAAAAAAAATCAACAAGCACAAAACCTGGAAAACCTGAAGATACACTAAGCCTGGAAATGAGAAGCTTGAAAAAAGGGATGATGGCTTTTGACAAACAGCTGATGGCACAGCAAGTGAAAGATTGATTAAACTTGGTCTATGTGGCTTCAAGAGAGAACTAGTACCCACGAAGTAGAAATGAAAAAGAAGCTGCGCCAGATACACGAGAAGAATATTCTACAATTCCAATTCGAGCTGTCCAAACATGGATTTCTCTGTAGGGTAAAGCACCCTCGCAAAGGAGTTTAAGCAGAAACTCAAACAATCACCTGTTAAGTGAGGTCCTAGAAGAAATTCCCACTTGAGATAGGAGACAGTATTTCTTCACCTTTAAAGGTACTAGTTATAAAAACAGAATAGTTTCCACTTGGGGAGAAATTTATTTAATCATATTCATCAGACCATAAAGCCACCGACACCAAATATTCTGAATGGTTTAAAGTATTTGGGAATATACGAGCAAGGTTAATGAACACACTTGTCAATCGTCAACTGGGTCATCCACACAGGGAAAGCAATAAAGAAGGCTTCAAAAATAAATATAGTTTGTAAAATATGTATTTATCTGGTTCATCTGTTTTTGCACATACTTAATTTTTATGAATTTCTTGAGGGAAAGGAGCACTTATAATGTTTACCATGTAATTCTAAGTACTTTTAAGTCAATAACTAATAATAATTGCTGCCGTTTATTGAATATATATTACAAGCCTAGAAATTTGAGCAAAGCATTTTGAACACATGAACTTTACAATACTGCAAGATAGCTATTATCCCCATTTTACAAATGAAAAATCATAGGCTGAGGGAAGTTAAGGGGACCTTCACATTGAGGATCTGAAGTCAAGTCTGGCTCCAAAGCCCAATGATGTAAGATTGCCTCCTAGTTCACTGAAGAAATAGGGACCATCTGATGGTCACTGTGTAATCTCTTTCCTCCCTATCCAAATATTTCCTATAATCCTGCCCAATTTATTTTTCAAAAATACAAATTTTCTCATGTTATTCATCCAGCTTCATTTCCCTCAGTGCCTTGTAACTTCTCTCCTTAGAAGTCTAAACTCATCAACATGGTGAATGAGAGACCTTCCTGTCCACTTTTCCAACACCACTTCCATTTATTTCTCCTGTATATTCCAGATATACTAAAATACTGGCAAGTCTTATGAAATGCAATACATCTGTACTTTCTGTTTTCACTTCCCTGAATGCCCTTCCTCTTATTTTCAGCCTGGTGAAGAAACTTTTATCCTTCCAGACTCACTTTAAATATTGTCTCCTCTATTGAAATCTTCATTGACATTCCAGCAACAATTAGAGTACCTTGTTTTACATGTACATCACTCTATTCATGCTAATAATTATTTGCGATTTTGTTTCTTGCAAAAAAAAATCTCAAAAACAGTTATTCATCTCTAAATCACCAGTACCCAAGCCCAATTCCTGACATATGGAAAAGGTTCAATAAATGTTTATTGACTAAATGAATGGATGATGGACAGGTGGATGAATAAGCAATTAAATGGCTATAGTAACCAGTAACAAGAATTAAACTAAACTTGAATTAAACAAGAATAAGGAAAACATAAGGGTTTTCCCTTTTTATTGATATACAAAAGAAATTGTACTGCCTATGACAGAGATATACTAGTTGCCACAATTATAACAGACACACTATACCTTGTTAATTCTACATGATTTCATCCTAAATTATGCCTTAATTGAAGCAACTATTATTACCTAGACTATTTGATCGTGCAGCCCTATTAAAACAGTTTATTCAATCAAAACTAAGGGTATATATAATTTGATGCAAAAATTAATTCTCAAGACTATATAAAATGGTTGGAAACCAGGGGATCTGTGAACTACTCTGATTACTTGTCAAGAAGAAAGCCAGAGAAATAAACTTTTTGTGACCTCCTCCCAGAAACAAAACTATTCACAGATTTTACCATTTCAAGATACAACCTTGTTTAGAGTTCTCCTCCTGCAGATAATACGACAGCAAAAAACCTCCCGCCATTTAAAATTTCAGGTTCCTTGCTTCCATTCTTCATGATTTAAAATTAAAATATTTTTATGCCTGGCCAATGCATCTTTGATTAAGTTCCTAAAATCAGTCTTAATATATAAGGGGGATAATTTAAGGTACATTTTGGGGGGGCTTCTTTTTTCATCTTATTCACTTGTACAGAGCTGACATGGAAATAGCTTAGTTTCCTGTTGGACACTGGTGTTTTATGTTATAATCAGGCTAGACCTAATTCTTTTTAAAAATGCAAAATAAGATGGAACTAAAAAAAAGTCAAGAAGCTTTGAGAACCACTCTCAGCTAATGGAAAAATTATTTTAATTACAAGAGAAATGTTCGAAAGCAATCTTCCAGGTGAAAACAAAGCATTAGTTATCGGCTGAGGAAAATGCTTTTCCTAAAGAAATATTCACATGTGCAGAAATCCTTAGTCTATGAAATAAACACCTTATACAGGTAGGTAAAAAAAATTCACACCTTGGTAATTTTCTTCTAAAATGCTGCCTCATTATAGCAATAACATTTTGATTTATGCTAGAAAGGGTTCCTTTCTGAAAAATTAAAATGTATTTTAAAAAACACATAGGAAGAAAACTGTGGTGCTCTATAAAGTACTCAAACAGTATATAGCAGTCAGCTTTGCTTTAAAAGGACAAAAGAAGCCATTTTAAACCACATTAACTGTAATCATCTTTTCTTTCTGAAACATGATAGTAAAATGGGGATAATAACTGAATGATTTCAGATCCCAGCACTGAAAAATTTGGACTATAAAATGAAAAGACAAAAACAAAACTTTGGGCTAAGCTGTCCATTAAACAAAAGGAGAATATTTTCCAAAAGCTGGTGTAAATTTTCTCAGATTAGGCGGCAAACACAAGATATGCAATTTGTTTTGATTTTTCCCTTTACTATCTTCAACTTTGTTCCTGAGTTTCCTTTTATAAATAAACAGGTTAACATAAGGAGGTAACTGATTGCTTAACTTATCACATGTGATCTTTCAAGGGAAATGTTTCAGTTCATTCAAGTTCTGGCTCCTTTCAATATTTCTTGTCTCCTACATGAGAATATGATATTCCATAAAAGGAAAGAACACCATGTGTGAATTAAGTAAGAAGGGTTCATGAGAGAACTGGAATCTAATTACACAAACACACTTCCCTACAGGTGGATATAAGTTCAGAAATCTCTGAAATCTCATCTTTAAAGGCTAGCAGTGCTTTTTTAATTATGCTAAAAGTCCCTTGTCTGCTTGATCTCTCATGAACAATTTTAATCAGGCAAGTCTAATACACTCAGTCTCACAGACAACTTACCAGAGCTCTCAACTATGAGCTAATGGGAAGACAAGGAACCACAAGGATTTTTATTAAAAGGAAAAAATGGCCAGCCTAGAGATTTGGCCAGCAATAAAGATTAAATCATGCTTTTTCCCCACTCAGCCTACTTAAGAACTACAGACATGTAATTAATTTGCTCTTGAGATTTACTCTGTAAACATAAACACACCATTTAAAACATATTACATCCTTACAACTCACAGTGGTTTTTCATTTTTCTCCTTTCCCATTCACAAATGGACTATTATACTAACAACCAGTTTGCCAGACTCTAAGAATAACCCCTAAAATGTATCTCTTCCACCCAAAAGGAGAGCCACAATCACTCTTTATAAGACTCCTGACAAGATCAAAATGAATGTGAAATGATAATTAAAAGGACCAAAAATAACCCCATCTCCACCTTTTAGTTGATCCCCAAGTGCACTTGCTCCTTTAGCTATCTCCAGTCCTCAGTCCATTCTGAGGCCCTTTCAGTACAGCAGCCTACCCCAACCTTCATTTTTCAACTGCTCTAAACTACCTAAACCTAAGAGCCGCCATTTTAAACTCCTTTCTCTTAATCAATACAACCCATAAACTCCAAAAATGTATTGATGGTTGCCCTGATCCTAAGTGTCGGCGTGTATGCTACACTGAATTGATTTTCTCTATCTTGATCTCCCAAACTGCTTTGAAATTAAAAATTAAAAATTGTAAACGCTGATCATAGTTTACCTGATTAGTTGCTGTGTGGTTTGTAGCATATTCTCAACCCCCTCTGTGCCTCATTTCTTTCATCTGTAATACTGTAATTAACAATACACTCCCTTAAAGAGTTGATGTAAGAATAAAATGACATAATAAATAAAAGAGTTGATGTAAGGATTAAATGACATAATACACCTCGCGCACTGTGCACACTTAAAACATTTAAGTTTCCCTCCAGCAAGTCCCAGATCGGTGCTTCCGGGCCCTTCAAGCATAATCTTTAGCATTTCTGTCAGAACCACCAAGAAGATACTCAGTTTCTCACATTCTCCCTGGCAATCTTTGCCCGCCTCAGGACTCACCAGTAACCCTTACTCAGACCCTTTTTTATTTCCCATCTCTACACTCAGCTCTATCCCTTTTGAGGTTTGCCAGCTATTTTCATTCTAGGGCTCCCTGGGCATCGCTGCCTCACTCAGTTTTTCTGTGCACTGAGTCACGTTTGCTTATTCATTAGAGAGTGCTTCATTTACCTTTGCTACAGTTTTGACCTGCCTGGTTCTTTTCCTCATTAGTGCTATGCTTCTTACTAATTGCAATTGCACACCATCAGTTTAATTCGACGCTTTTCTATTTTCATTGACTCAAAAGACTACTCCTCACAGTTAAACTAAGAGACAGCAAATTAAAATATAATAGATTAGGATAAATAGTGATGACTATAGCCCAGGAAAAAACATTTGGTTAATTCTAGGAAAATAATTTTTTTTTTTTTACAATCAACATACACTATATGCATTTCACCTATCAGATCCTGTGATTCCTTCTGACCTGGTTGTTTGATGAGCTGTAAAAATTCAACTTGCTTACTAAAATGGTAGATGCTGAAGAGCAAAAGAGAATACTTGCCTAGTAAGGCAGGTCAAACAATAAAATTCAGAAATAAGCTTTTAAGAAATGTTCATCAGTACTACTAAGGTTGCAAATACACACACACACAAATCCCTTTAAACCGTCCCCACCTAAAGAGTTGTCTGATCTATCTACAAATATCTCAGATTAAGAAAAACCTCAATGCTAGAGTTAGAAAGACCAGATCTCTAATAGGGAATATTCCTCTGTAATAACTTAAATCAGTAAGGACACACTGTCTAGATACTATAACTATGCTCAATGGTCATTTTTTTCTTTTTTTTTTTCTTTTCCTTAATATTCTCTCCCTGATGGATACACAGATTTTAAATGCTTAGTGACACATTATTCTTTAGATAAATATGAATTATATGTCTTTCATAGACTCTATGCTTGGTAATTTTCCTAATGGAATATAAAGTCTTCCAAAATCCCCGTGTGAATCCCAACCTGTTTCAAATTACCATGTTTTGAAGTTTTGCCTCAGGTTCCGGTCAAGGACAAAAAAAATATATCAAATAAAGCGCCATCAAGGACAGGTTTTTTTTTTTTTCCTAAGTAACAGAAAAGAGTAATATAATAATTGTATTTCTTAGAATTTTACCTTAAAAACTCTTAGGATCATTCTATCCAATTCACTCAGGCAAATTTTATATTCTTGCAATATTAACAAACAAATTACTGCAATGACCTAATTTAGTACTTCATGGAACAATGGCTAAAATTTTCTTTTCTACTCGGTATTTGGTTTTAAAAGAGCTGCTATCTGTCATCCAGATCATGGTTTCTAAAATCATTTTGAAGTAAAAGGAACCAGGGCTGGGCTTCCCTGGTGGCACAGTGGTTGTGAGTCCGTCTGACGATGCGGGGGACGCGGGTTTGTGCCCTGGTCCGGGAGGATCCAACATGCCGTGGAGCGGCTGGGCCTGTGAGCCATGGCCGCTGAGCCTGCGCGTCCGGAGCCTGTGCTCCGCAACGGGAGAGGCCACAACAGTGAGAAGCCCGCGTACCGGAAAAAAAAAAAAAAGAAAAAGAAAAAAAAAGGAACCAGGGCTCTCCGGAAAAAATGACGGATTCTAGGAGTGAAGCAGGAAATGTAAAGGTAAGTCTCATGCATCGTGAGATGCCAGAAAGGAAGGGCTCAAAAATGAAAAACACACACACACACACACACACACACACACAAATGATGAGGGTAAGTCAAAAAAACACAGGAGTTAACATAGAACAATTTAAAAGTTCCCAATGGCCAAAACTGGAACAATTTGAGCAATAAAATAAAACAGTATTGGATTTTAACCCAAAGTATAAAATAAATATCTATGAGTCCATACTTAACATAAATAAATGACTGGCTAAATAAATAAACAGACTGGGGGAGGAGAAACAAATCTCTTGTGCAGAAGTATTCTAAATAATTTATGAAGCTACTCTACCCTCAAAGAGGTGCAACATAACTCCTGACTTCTTAAGTGTGGGCTCCACATAGTAACCTCCTTTCAAAGAGTATAGTATGGAAAGGGGATAAAGAGTAACTTTAGAATGCTGAAATCTGTTAATAAGAGAGGAAGCTGTACGTAAGATATAAGGGAACTCTCTGTGCTACCTTCACAAGCTTTCTGTAAACCTGAATCTACTGTAAAATTAAGAATGTATCTTAAAAGTTAAAAAAAGAAAGATCTTCTACAGCCTTTGTCTGTCTGAAGTTTGCTATCTAGCTTACCTGTAGAAATTCTAGTCAATTTTAGACCACTTCAATTGTACAATTCTTCACAACACTCTCAAATCCAGAGGTCACTTGCACTGCAGCAGAATGGAAAGATGAGGGTCATAGTCCTGCATTTGATTTTGGCTCTATACGGTAACTATCCACTTGACAGAAATAACCAATTTTCTCATCTTTAAAATGGAGCAAGCCTGCTTGGTGAGCTTTCTGTTACCCCGAGGGGGAGGGGGTTAATGCGATGGCCTGTCTGCATTCTCAACGCTGAGTCTCATCTGCATCCATCTCTGGTTTGGCCCACTCATATGTTAACCAGGCCCCAGACCTGGGTGCTTCCAGTTTGTTTCTTTAGACTGGATGCTCAAATGTCATTCTTTTAAAAAAACAAAAAAATCAATCCATGTTAATTCTATCTCTGGAAGAATAACCAGAAATTAGATATAGCAGTTGCCTCTATGTGGACGCTGGAGTGGGAGACATGATTTAACTGTATATACTCTTGGGCTACCTGAATTAATTTTTACTATGCATAAGCACTAGATATTTTAAAAATTTATTACAAAAGCAACAACAAGAAATCCATTACTACTCAGGGATTACTGTAAGTTTCTTGTTTCTACCTTCGTATCTGCTGTCTGTTATCTCCTTTTAATACAGTACCATAGCAAAAATCAAGAAGCATGGCTCCAGGAGATTAGTCTAAAATGATTTCAATCAACTTATTTTTGTACCAAATCAGCTGTTTCAACTGGCATAGCAGTCTTGGAATCAAAAGTGACTTGAGATAGAACCTAGACCTGCCTATGTACTAGTTATTTAACCTCACTAAACCCCAGTGTCCTCATCTGTAAAACTGGAATAACAATACCCACATCTTCACAGGGTTGTTGGAAAGATTAAACAAAAATACATGTAAAGTCCTTAGCAGGGTGCCTCGTCCATCTATTACAGCCATTATCAGTATAAATGGAAGTCTGTGGGAAGATTTGATTTCTCACTCAGACGTGTCTTCTACTCAGCTATGGATCCAGAAGCAACTTCCAAGTTTTAACACCCCTAAAATGCAATTGGCTTTCAGCAATTACTATTTCCAGTTCCCTAAAGAAAAAGCATTAAATAATGAGAATGAACAGTATTTCCTTCTCTGCACAGAAATGCCTCCAATCATAAGAAACATGCAGGAGTCACGCACTATAGGTAACATGCTTAGAATTGAATAATTCTTTTGAACCATAAAAAAAAAACAAAATAATCAAGGACAATAACATAAAACTTGATTAAATGTGCAGAATGCTACAGTTGGAAGTCATCTTTGGAATTCTGCCAAAGGATTGCATAAGTTTTAAATTTTAGGTTATATTTGCATTCTGGCTTTTTGCTTTAGTTTACTTGCAAAGGGGCATGTCGTATATTACCTAGAAACAGATTTTTGAGACTAGTGGTAACATATATAAATAACTTTAATAAAAATACAGGTTAGAGCAATGCATGTAAACATCTTATGTGCTCAATGAATATTTGTTGAGTGAATTTTGAGTGTATAAATATGCGAATAAATAATGTTACCAATGCATCTTCCTTCCCATGAGTAATTAGAAATACCATTCCTTTCCTATCTGTCTCAAAAAAGTAGCTAAACAACATATTTTACACTGATTTCTATTTTACCATGGGTTTTAAATTAAAGCATTTCAAAAACTATAGGTATATTTCCATTCACAGGACATTTTGTGTATTTGTGTGGATTCACACATCTACATACATGTACACGGGCAACACTCTAGAGTAGATGTATCTCTATGTACTTGAACGTAACTTAAGATAGAAAAGTACTACCTTACCAAAAGATATATTTGAGGAATTTTTTATACTTCCTAATTTTTTTTAGAGTTTTGCTACAAGATTCCTTAAAACTCCTTCTTGTTTTTGAGATCACACATAAGAAAAACAGCTCATGTATCTCAGACTTGAAACCACCTCTAGCAACTTGACTGTTAACACATTATTGACCGGAGGATTTTTGCAGAAACTAACGCCTGTGGCAATAATACATCTCTGGTCAATAATGTGTTAACTAGAAAGTCACTATAAATTTTTAGACTGTACCTATCAGTGAATTCTCCAAAACAAAGGGAAGAGGAATGAAAATCTGAAAACATAATGATAGAAATCTTAAAGAACCATCTATTCCAAATGGTTAGGCTAGAAACTACTTAAGAAATTCCATTCCATTACTCTACCACCCAGTCCAATAATGGCCATTGTTGACTGATTTTTTTTTTCTCAAATCTTCCATTTTATGTAACACTCCACAGTTTGTAAGTCATTCACATGTATGTCAAATCATAGAATCCTTACAAAACCTGCAAGCAAATGTTGTGCAGTTCATTCAATCAGGGATAGACAGCGTTATTTGCACAAGGCCACCAAGCTAGTAAGCGGCAAAAGTGGGATTCATACCCAAGACCTCTGACCCTAAATACAGTTCTCTCTCCACTCTCTCCCAGCTGATATCCACAGGTGAATTCCACTTTCACTGACTGGCCCCATTTCTTGAAGCACAACGCCCCCTGTCCACCTCCCTGAAATCCTTCCTCAGGTGGTTTACCACGGCCCCTCTGGTCTCATGCCAGTCTGTAGCCATAGACATCTTCCCAAATTTAAATCAGATAGTCTTTGAGGTAAGACCAGCAAATGCTTTTCAGTGTTTCCAGATACAGAATAAACTTCTTGGTAAGGTCTTCAAGGTCTGAGGGGCTTGACTGCTTCTTCATTCTCAGGTTTGGAATGTATTCTCTGTCAATCGGACAGACTTTCCGTCCTTCATAATCACCATGCTCACTCATTTTGGGCCCCTCTCTCCTCCCCTTTTCACCTACTTAATGTATACTCTCTGTTACCTCAAGCATCACTTCCTCAAGCAAGGCTTCCCTTACTAACCAAATTAAATGCCCATACTGTACACTCCCGGGGTGCCATGTAACTCTACTTCACTGCAGTTATCATAGCTCCAATTACATTTACTCATATAATTATTTGCTTAATGTCTGACTTTTCCACCAGACTGTCAGTGCCACAAAGGGTAAAGATGAAGTCATTTTTTCTGTTTTTAGTCACTATTATATCCCCAATGCCCCAGCACAATTTCCAGCCCTATAGTAGGTACTTTCTTTTAAAAGCTGAACAAATATTTCTTTTAGTCTTTAAATATTTGAAAACAGCTATTATTCTGATGACCCCCTCACTCTATACATATACGCACAAAAGTTAAGGTTTACTAAGGAAAGCACTCTGATTCTTTAAAATATTCCTTTTATGACAAAGTTCCAAGACACTTCTTAAAACCCAGAAGCTATGAAGGAACACAATGGCATTTTCTCACCAGTCCAGACTCTGCACCTTTTCTGTTCCAAACACTGCACTTCTATTAAAACAATCTACACCTGAGACAGTGACAGTTATATCACAAATTCCCAGGTCTTCTTCATAAGAATTGCTCTTAAAGCATGTCTATTTGATTCTTACTAGTGTGATAATTTGACAAACCTATATGCAGAATTTTACATTAATCACTATTATAGACCATTTTCGTTTTAGCCAGTCATTTCAGATGGCTAAGCTTTTTTCAATCCTGATTCCCTCATCCAAACTATTAGCTTTCACTCCAGCTTTATGTGATATGCAAATGTGATGGGCCTGTTTCATCCAAGTCAGTGATAAAAATGATTAATAGAACAGAGTGAAAGAAAGAGCCAGGTCATGTCACTAGAAATACCTCTCTCAAAGCTGATATCAATCCATTCATCAAATTTTTTCAAACATCTATGAATCTACCTGTCGTCATTAAACAGTACCTAATTTGACCATCTATTTCATAAACATATCATGAGACACTTTGTCCAAAGCCTTGCCAAAATCAACTTACTCCACCTACATAGGAAAAAGAATTACACTAGTTTAATATGACATATTCCAAGTGAACCCATGCAGTCTCCAGAGGACTGCTGCTTTTCTAGTTAAGTCTTCACAAACCGTTTGTCTAATGATCAATTAAAGAACTGTCCCAAAGATAGACATGAAACCCACTAATCTCACAGTTTCAAAAATCCTATTTTTACCCCCCTTTTTTGAAAATAAAAGCAGTATCTGCAGGATCTGAAGTCTTTTGGCATCTCTGGTACTGACCATAAATTGCTCAAAGAACACCAAACCGTTCATTTATGCAAGTCATTTAATCTCAGAACATTAACTAGTTGAGAGTATTGAGTGCTTTCTTATCACTGTCTCACCTTCCTTAAACTTTAATTCCCTTGCTACCATCATTAGTCTCCTTTACTGAACCTGAATATCATTTTCTTTTGATAGAGAAGTTGAAACCAACCCAGGAGTACCACAGCTCTCCCTTAACTGTAACATCTAGTATTATTACACACCATCTGACCCAAGCAATAGTTTATCCTTTTTCTTGTTTTCCTTCACGATCTGAACAGAATGTTGTGTTCCTTAGCATCTTTACAGACCTCAAAACATTTTAGGATTCAGCCTCCTGTATGCTCTCCTTTTAAATTTTCTATTTGTGTTCCAACCCTTTCTTATGTAGGAGGATCACCTGTGCTTATGTTGCCAGTATTTCACCGCAGACATTTCATGCATTCAGTTAATGTTTTATTGCTTGCCAAATATAGGCAAGTCACCAAACTAGAGCAAAGGATACAAAGAGACCTAAGAGCTTATCCCTGCCTTTAAGGAATCCAGAGGGAAAAAACAGACTTTGGGGAAGAAACATAGGTTTCTATATACCAAGATAAAAGTAAGTGCTGTGTAAGCAGAGTACAGAGCAACTAGCTCAAGTATGAAATAGCTGTTAAAGTCTTCATCAAGGAAATGATATCTGAGTTGAGTCTTGAGGCGAGGAAGTAGTCCGTTAAAGACTAGAAGTATGTGCGAAGGTAGGGTAATATAAAAAATACCTTGTTTCCATACAAGAGTGATCAACTTCAAGTAGCTGGGATTTAAGTTGCATAGCGTGCAAGAGATAGTCTGAAAATATAAAGTCAGTTGTAAAAAGGCCTTGTGATTTAGGTGTCCAACACATAGGATAAATAAAAAGAAGCAGATTATCTCTACAGAATACTATGGCAGCGATTAAAAGAAATCAAGATGGGGCTTCCCTGGTGGCACAGTGGTTGAGAGTCCGCCTGCCGATGCGGGGGACACGGGTTCGTGCCCCGGTCTGGGAAGATCCCACATGCCGCGGCGCGGCTTGGCCGCTGAGCCTGCGCGTCCGGAGCCAGTGCTCCGCAACGGGAGAGGCCACAACGGTGAGAGGCCGCGTACCACAAAAAAAAAAAAAGAAATCAAGATGTACAGATCTTTAAAATAGTGCTGAGGGCAAACTAAATAATGTCTAGAGCATAATACCTGCAATGCAAAATTAAAATACATGCACATTGAATATTGTATGCACACAAAATAAAGCTACATGTTTATACAAATAAAAGGATTCAGAAAAAAAATATGACAATAGTTACCTATGGAGAGGGAATGTAATGAAGGTGGGAAATGGAAACAAAAGAATTTTTTTAAAGTGTATATGCATCTGTTTGACATCCAAAGACATGAAAAAACTTAACAAGTGACAGAAGTTTTAAAGTCTGGGAATGGCAAAATCTAATAGGGTTTTTAGGAAGAAAGTTTGGCCCAGTGTGAAGTATACAGCCCTGTAGCTATAGTTTATTCTGGAGTCAAAGAGCATGGGTTCATCACCCTTTTCCTGCACATACTGAGTAGATCTTTATCATTCTGTTAGAAAAGGCTAGGTATCAGACTAAACTGCCAATAAGTAAAGAGGAATGTAGAACTCTTGGTAAAAGATGAAACTGAACACTAGGTTTGACAGGGAGTCCATAGCTGCAAATAAAAGCAGTATCTTAAAGCCCAAATTTTTTGACTATCTTCTGGAAATTTTACTGAAAACATTCCTGCACTGTGTAGATAATGAACTACATAAATACTAAGGGTTTCACCAAGCTGAAGGTCTGTTCCATTTTCTTATAAGTGTGCCAAAGGGAGAGCAATGAGAAATTAAAACAAAGCTTTGCTAAGTATGTCCTGGCAGCTCAGAGTAGGGATCTCTGTAATAAACTCATACAGGCCCTACCACTTGAGAGATGAATCTTGCATTACCAAGAACTGCTTCATCTGTACAAACAGACTTTCTATAGAACTATAACTGAACCCTACAGGCAACGAGCCAACATTTTAAAATTTCATCAAGCTCTAGTGCCAGGTGAAAACTGTTTGCTGTGACATGATTTATGTAACACATTTCATCTAGTTATCTTAGAATCAAAGGAATTTTACGAAAGGGTTCTCATTCAGATAAACAGGAATGATTTCTACTCTAATCACATCTGTGAAAAGTGGAAAACACACCTGGGAAGTTCCAGGACAAGATCCTACTGATTAAATTTTGAGAATAAAGAACTTAAAAACAAAATTGGCAGCCTTATTGGGCGTTCCTCTATCGTGAAGACATTGTTTTTCATTTGAAGGCAGAAAGCTAACTAAAAAGCAACCAGAATCAAAATATATTTTAAAAGTTATAAATGATATATATAAATAATATATAACATGGTTAACAATACTCTCTATATAACCTTACATTTCCACAGACATGTTCATGACAGTCAAATGTTTGTTTTTCCATTTGGTCTGTGCTTCAGTAATTTGACAGGGATTCCTTCCCCTCTGAACCTTCTCAACGAGTACCATTTCAGCCCCTGCTTAATTATCCAGCATCTCATCCTACTATCTTCTCACCCATTCTATTCAGAATAAGGTATACTTCAATAAAAGGTGGAATTTAAAGGAGGGCATCTTCAATACTGACTCTAATACAATTTTACTTTTAAATATTATTACCTAAGGAAGGTAAATATATTATCTATGGGTAATGAGATATGGGTACTAGTTCCTTTCTTCTTTAGAAAATGTGTTCCTTTTTTTTTTTTTTTTTTTTTTTTTTTTTTTGGGTAAACGGGCCCCCC